>NW_026267196.1:1570433-1575835 GCF_000697945.3 Frankliniella occidentalis
CACCGCGCCCCGCCCAGCCCCGCCCCGCCCCTTGTGTTTGCATGCTCACAGCCGACTGGGCCGATTATCGCCGGCCAGACAGCCAGCCGCACGGCGCGCTCCGGTTTTCGCTCTTTTGTACCAAAGGGCTGTTGGCCGACACGCCGCGCGCCGCGATACCCACGCGAAATAACAACAGTAATAACAATGAAACGACAAAAATTCCTGTAAATCGCCAAACATCTTAATTGTCAGTATTTTCGTATATCGGTGAAATTCGATACACTTATTGCCACATTGCGTACACATCTCATACAGCGCCATAATGGTTTTCACCACAACTACGTTTTCACTTTAAAATCTTCGTAATTTGTCTACTTGTCCACCACTGAAACGGTATAGACTTATTCTTTATCACATGTTTAATACTAAGTTTTATTTTTTTCGTTTTTAAACGTTCCGCGCTGCTTTGCCGTTTTTTTACCCCCATATCGAGATGAATCAAAGGCTGGGCTGGAATTATAACCCCCTCGTTTCTTTTCCGCGCGCCGTGCGAATAAGTGTTGCGGCTTGAAGAAGGCGGGCTGAGGCGCGCTATTCGCCGCGCGCTTTATTGTCATCCCGATAATTAGATGTGGCTGGCCGAGAGGGTTTTTGCTCAATCCCCCCCCCTCCCCACTACCCCTTTCGTCTTTTGCGGTCGCAGTCGGCATGGCATCTGTAAATCCCCCGTCGTCCGCCGGGGCGTAAAAAAGAAGAGGGGAGGGGGGGGAGAAATCGATTAATTAATTTTATGTTTATGCCGAGCGCGCGCTATGGGGCCTCCGCGTGCCTCTTTTCTCTCCGGTGTTGTCGATGACGCCGGTTGCAGTACGAATGCCCCTCTGGCTGATCGCTAACCGTGCCCGTCTTCTTTCTGTTGCAGGTATGCGCTCGTCAGCAGCTATGGACTGGAACGTGGCGTGGCCAGTGGACGGCGGGTGGTGGAGTCGCGGCCGCAGCAGCTGCCCGCGGGGGCCGAAAGGGTCTTCTTTACCCCGCATAACGTGACGGTTTATTATCTTATTTTGCAAACAAATAAGTTTTGATGTGCGTCAATCTTTGCCTCGCGCGCGGTCTTATTAGGGACTCTGCTTCTTTAAAACTAGAAGTTTGTATAAGTGGTTTAAGGTGGAGCTTGGGATGACGAATGGGCCGCGCAACTCGTACAAATGACTGCCGCTGCCGCTCACGCATGGATGCTGCGCGGGGCCCGGCCGTCGTGTCTTTGCTTTTCTCTTCTTGATCCCCTCCGTTGCCTCCGTGATCCCACCGAAAGGCATCCGACGCTCGCGGGGAGGTCCTCGCTGGCGGAATGTCTTCGCGTCGGCGGACGTCCCCGATGACGCCCCCTCTCTCTCTCTCTTCGTCTTTGGACGACGCCGTGTCCTGCTCCTCCTATGGGAGCCGCCTAAAAACGCCGCGCGCGGACCGCATTCTCTGAACCAACCAACCCCCCTTCCCCCCGCTCCGGCCCCTGGCTCCCAAAAGCCCCGAACCTTCTCGACCACAGGCTGTTAAAAATGCCCTCGTTTAATAAAAATTAGTGGTGGCGGAGGTGGTGGTTGGTTGTGGCGGTGAGCCGATGTTGGGCCGTTGGGCCCCTTCTGCGAACCCGGGGCTGTCGGTATGCTGGCGCAGCGGGGAGGGAGCCGGGAGCGGAGCGCCCTGCCCGCCACCCACCCCGCCCCGCCCTCCACCGCTCCACACGGGACATCCATCTCGGCTATGAACAGCACAAGCAGGACGTATAGTTTTCCTCAAACCCACGCGAAGGAGCCGCTGCTAAAGGCCGTTGGAGCGAACTGGGTGCCGTGTCGCCCCGGACGCACGCCTCGCAGACCGCTCTGTGACCCCTGACCCCGGACCGCGGTTCCCTTTTGCGGCCGCGACCGCCGCGACGCCAGAGGCACGTCCTCGCCGTGCTGTCCGCGTGGGGCGGCACGGCGCGGCGCGCGGTGGGCGGATCTGACAGCTCCAAATGGCTGTGGTTCAGCTGCGCCAGGTGCAGATGTCTAAAATTGAGTTAAACAAGATTCAGATTCCCGAGTTTCAGCTCTGCCAGCTGGTAGCAACCCGAAATTCAACTCGCGCCAAGCTGCAGTTCAGCTGCCGCCAGCTGTATAATTTCTCCCAATAACGCCTCCGGCCCCAAAGCACCCCGATGACAGCCAGCCACCTCCACCTCGCACGATAACATGTGGGGAGCTGTGGGAGTCTTGGCCGGGTCATGGTGCTGCAGGTAGGGCGTGCCCCCGGGGGGCTGCAACCACCGCTCAGCCTCCAGTCTCCAGAGGGGCGCCGACGACGGCCTCCCCCGGCGCAGCAGGCCAAGTGAGAGAGGAGAGGGGGGGGGTAGGATGGCGTCGAAACTAAGCGAACCGTCCGAGGAGAGGGCCGATCAGTGTAAAACGATACGCTTTTGTGCGGCTCGCTCATTTGTAAGGCGGTCGTCTGCTCCCGCCCCCTGGGCCGCCCCCGCCTCCCCCCTCTCTCTCCCCGTACCCGATATATACGGGCCCACCTCTAAATATTTCTCGAGAGTTATGTATATGAGTTATGCCTTTTCCGAGAACAACAACAACGTGCCAAACGAACGGTCGCTGCCGGGGCGTAACGATACAATTATTGCCGCTGGAGGTGAGAAACTCTCGACGTCGTGTCGACCGCTGGAATAGGCACTGATTTTCTTCCTTCTCGATATTCGACGTCGACTTGATTTTACTTTAAAATTTTGAAGGGTACTTTTAAGGGTTCGACCTTTCCTGTCAGTACTGTAATTCTCGAAGTTAAGTCCACCTGCGATGCGCAGTGTAAGCAAAAGCGGCGCCGAGTTGGCTTTGCGCGGAGCGCCTGCCTCCGCGGACCAGCCTCCGCTCACACGCTGGGCGAAGAATCCGGTGGGCCATTTGTAATTAGGCTGCGGCGGTGAAGCGAGCTTGTCACTGAAAAATGCGCCCGGGCCGGGCTGCGCCGGGCTGCTGCTGCCGCTACCCGGAACGGCTGGGCAGAGACATGTCATGAGAGTGTTGAGCCCCCTGTGGCCCCCGAGCCTGGGCTTTGGTTGGGCTCTCGCTGGACCCCGCGCACTGCGGGGGGCCCGTATGGGAAAACTAGAGGATGGGGCAGAGCGAGTAGGGCGAGTTGTCGCCGCGGCTGTCGGCGCTGTCCCCGAGGTAACGGCATATCGCGGCGGCGTAAGACAAAACGGTGGACTACTACTCGACGCCGCCGATGGGATAGCGATGCGCTTTGCATTGGGGCGGGGCGGGGGTGATTTCACACCTGTCCCCCGGTCCCCCTGGGGGGGCGCGCGCTCGGGCCCCTCGGTCCTTTTGTTGCGGCGAGATGCTTTTACAGCCAGTCGTTATGGATTCGACTCGACTGCGAGCCAGCCAGGACCCCGGCCAGTGATACACTGCAAGGGAGATTGGCAAAACGACTTGCGATTGCTCTATTATTTGGTTCTTTAATCGGGACGCGCACACTTTGGGAAGAAATGAAACACAGCGTAGGAGGAAACTACAAGAATGAAGCCGTCAGCAAATTGTTTATTCCATCATGTGTACTCGCTACTCGCATGCTTTTCCTTCATCTTTCGTTGATTACAATCGAGCTGTCGGTAAGCATCTTCCTTTGCAACTCGTAGCTTGAAAGAAACCACCTTGGCGCATAGTCGGAGCGCCGCATCACCGCAGAGAGGGCGCGCGGGGGCCTCCAAGTGCATCACGAGGATCACGAGTGAGGAGTGTGTGGCGGAGTTCGCGTGACGGGCCGCCAGCAGCAGCAGGCCGTGTTGCACAACAGCCGATCATCAGGTGCATGTGTTCGAACGACACACGTCCTCCTTGTCGGCGTGCTTCCTGCAGCAGGTCTGGCCTGGCTCCGCTCTGGCTCCGCTCCGCGGCCATGGACTGGACGCGGCGCTAGAGCGCGGCGTGTTGTTGCTCTTCTGGTATGCGCCATTCATTGCGGCTGTGGCTGTGCGGGAGGGGCGGGTCCAGGGGAGGCCGTTCAGTCGGACGGCGGCGGCGCGGGGGATTATTTGACGGCTCAGCGGCCTTCGCGGCCTCGGCTGCTGCTGCTGCTGCTGCTGCTGCTGCTGCTTCACTTCACTCGCGCTGCTGCCGTAAGAGTGTTGGCATTTCATTCAATCATCGTCAATGGCTCGCCTTGATGGGCTCATCTGCATTCTGCACACCGAGGAGTGTCTGCTGCCGGTGCACCACCGGCCGGCGCCTGCCGGGTGGCACCCGCGCGTCACGCGGCAGGGGCGGCGCCAGGCGCGACGGGGCGCGACCCCCCCGACCGGCGGGGCGAGCTGGAGGACGGCCGCGTCGCCGCGGAGGGGACGGCGCGTTGTTCAACCCTTTGGCACACCCTGATGATGAGGACGCCGTCAAGAAGGTGGTGCGCCACTGTCGGGCGGCTGGCCCCGGTGAGCCTCCTTGGTGCACGGTGAGGGAATCAGGCCTTTGAGGACGCCGTCATGCGAGGTTGGTTCCTGTTGCCGCTCCTTCTGGCAGCCGCGGCACTCCCTCTCGCAGCCTCCGCCCCGAGGCAGCAAGCAGGCCGCCACCGCCGCCGAGGACGCCGTCGACAGCTCCGCCCCGAGGCCCGACGCCGCCGGCACGTGGGGCATTGTCTGAACGAGGCCGTCGCCGCCAAGGCCGCGGTGGAGAGGAGCTCTAGCAGTCGGAGGTTATTGAGCAGGATTCCGCAAATGAAGTAATTGTGATGAGCGCGCGTCTTTTTATCTTGCGCGCCACTGCCGCTACTGCTGCTGGAGTTCAATTACAAACCGCGGTTTGCGCGCAGTACATAGTGGCGCAACTCCACTCGCGTGTGTAAAGTCCAAGTGCACCCGCCCCCCGGCCTGCCGCCACCGCGGCCGCAGCAGCTACCGGGTAGCGCCCGTTTGCCATTTAACACTCCTCACTGGTGGTGGTGTGTGGTGACTTCACCGGTGTCTCCCTGGCCACGCCTTGCCACGCCCCGCCACGCCCCGCCGAGAGGCCTGTGCATAAGGCTGCCGGTGAAAGGTTGTGCGGGTGGAGAAGGTGGTATGGTCATGCTGCTGGCCGGTGCCGGTGGTGGTGTCGCGCCGGGCCGGGGACGGTCGGGTGCTTGTCGCGCGACACGCCACGCCGCGCCACGGTGATCCATCACGCGCTGTCCGCGTCCGTATGTTCAATCGTAAAGGTAATCACCGATCGGTTCGTTTGGTTGTATAGTGTCGTGACCTTGTGAGTTGTCGGACGAGTGTGTGAGTGGAAGATGGGGTGGTGGGGTATGTAATGCTCTCACTCTTTCTCTCTTTACCATTCCATCTATATTTTAAATTTGTTTTTTGATGTGTGTATGCGGGAGTCCCCTCTTTTTCC
>NW_026267196.1:1576079-1587220 GCF_000697945.3 Frankliniella occidentalis
TGTTCAACGCCGCCCTCTCGGAATGGAGAGCCGGGGCGAAGGAGAGTCGGTTTCCTTGTACGCGATATGCCCCTCGGACCCCAATGAGAGGGCGATATGAGTCGTGTAATTGGCAGACCTGAGCGAGATCTGTCGCCCACCTCGCCACGGCCGGGGCCGGCCGGCCGGGGCCGGCCGGCCGGGGCGTGGGGCGTGCCGAACCGGGCCAGCAGACAGCGTTGCACTGTCCGATTATCGGGCCGATTTAAACTGGACCTCGTGTTCCCGCGTCAAACGCGTGGAGTGCCCCCTCCCCTGCCCAGTACGTACCTCTTTACCGTTTGTTTCGCTCCACGTTCATTCCGCGAATGCGAGTGGGGGCGTGGGGGGCAAGTGTGTAGTACGGGGCGCGGGCACGCGTCCTCTCCTCGTCCTCCTCCTCCTCCCTCCCTCTTCCCCTTTTCTCTCTTCAACAGGCCTCCCTCTGACCCCCCTCTCTCTTTCTCTCTCTCTCACTCCACTTCCTGTGCTTAATGACGGCCCGTGACCCAGTGCCAAGCGCCTTCTCTCTCCATCTCCCTTTCTCTCCCTCGCTCTCTACATCCGTCTCTGTCCGACGCAGTACTCTAGCGACGCCCACGGCTTCCCTTCTTGTTCTCTCCCCCTCCCCCGCCCTCTCTTTCTCATTTCACTTTCGCTTGCTCTCCGCCGCCCCCAGACCTTCTGTTACCTCGCACACCCCCTGTGTGTCCTAACTTCGATTTCGTATTTGCACCGATCGCACTGACCGCGTGATATATCAGAACGTGATCGATAAATGATCGGAAGTGATGAGTGACTGAACCGTGATGACCTGAAGATCGGATGGTTCGGAAAGAGATCGGATCATCGTGATCAGAAAATGATCGCCTGATCAAAAAACGGTGGCATGAGCAGAAAATGATCGCATGATCAGAAAATGGTCGCATATGATCAGGGAATAACCGGATGATCGGAAACTATCGAAATATGTTTTTACGATCGGAATCGGAAAAGTTGTACGAAAATTGGTCGGATTGACATGTGCGTAGACTGCTTTGTAACGCGGTACAGCGGATGGGCGCGGGTTCCGCACTGCCCCAGCGTTCAAGTCCCCAAGAGCGGGAGAGCCGAGATTGGGGAATGCCAAACCCCGCCCAGTTGGCCCAGCCCAGCCGCGCGGTTCGACTCCATCTGCAGCTGTCGCATCGGATCGGACGTGCGGAGGCGGCCAGAGGCGGCCAGGACCGCGGGCCTCAAGCAGGACGTGTCATCGGCGAGGCGCAGCAGCAGCGCCACGCAGCGCGAGGCCCTCGTAAAAAATAACGCTGTGTTGGCGAGAAAGCGACGCTGTTGGAGACGAGCTGGAAATTGAATCAATGTTTGTCGCCTTTTTAGTAGTAGAAACTTTTCAAACCAAACATTGTGTTTCTTGCCATCTCTGTACTATGCCACTACTGTATGCCTGTGTGACATTGACGCAAGAAGACTGCGACTGTTTTTGGTTGCTTTGGCGAATCAAGCCAAACTTGCTTCTGTACTCCCTTTGCAGGGCATACGCCGCGAGTTCGTACGATACGAAACTGGCGATCTTCGGGAGTTAGAGGGTGGAGGGTGTGGAGGGTCGGGACCGTCCGTGTTGCAGAAGAAAGGACAGGGAGTGGCGGAACTGTATATGGGGCCATGCACCTTATCGCCACCCGGCCCACCCATACTCCGGAGAGAGAGAGAGAGAGAGAGAGAGAGAGAGAGAGAGAGAGAGAGAGAGAGAGAGAGGCAGGCGGAAACTGATGGTCCACACGTCGTTGACGTGGGTGGAGAAATGGCTTGGTCGGGTGCTGCTCTGGAAGTCTTGGCCCTTCGCCCCTCCTCGCCCGCTTATGGGACAAAATGTCCACTCCGTTGTAATCGTCCATGTGGTTGTGTCCCCTGATTGTGTTTATACGCTGGATGGCCCACAGGGCGCGGAACACACCTTTTTACACAGTCCCCAAGACTCTCTCTACCAGAAGGCAACCCCCCCTCCTTTCCATACTCCCGTACTGTACCACGTGCATGAGTGTGGTCGCGCTGCCTACTCGCCAGGGGCCGAACGGCGCCGTGTTGGGTGAGGGTAGGCAATGCGGCGGACACCGCTGCGTTGCGGCATAGAGCATGACTGAAAAGGGTTTCTCCGGGGTTTGTGTGGTCTTGTCGCCCACCCTTGTAGTGGTGTTGTCTGCTGCGTGTGTGGCATGAAGGCGAAGCGACGCTCTCCTATCAGCGACTGTGACCTGGACGGGACAGGACGGGCGGCGGTGGACGAGGTAGGCGGGGAAACGACGAAGACGCAATGAAGATGAAGATAGAAGCGCCACGTTCAGGGGTGCGCAAGGCGAGCAGCAAGGCGGATTGGCAGGTCCGCGTCGATACGCATCTCGGGCCGCGGCGGAGGGTTGCTCCGTGTGATGTCAGCAGCACCGGACCAGATCGTGCAGCCCGAGATAAAGCAGAGAGAACGCCAGGCAGTATTATCAGAAGCAGCGGCAGCAGCAGCCTGCCCAAGCGGACCGAAGGTGAAACCCTCGTCTCATAATATGCAGTGCGTCAACATCTTTAGCAGCGGCAGCAAGAGTGGCGGCGGTGGTGGTGAGACGAGGCGCGAGGCGTTTGGCTGGAACAATGCAGCAGAGTGACCACAGCAACGCTCTTGTCCGTCCACCTCGCACCCCGGCCGGCCCGGCTCCGCTCTTCGGCACTTTGCGACGTACACGACACGGCGTCGTCGTCGTCGTCGCAAAAATCCGGCGTGAATAGGGAAGCTCTTGATCCATACGGTTCGTGTCGCCCGCTCTGCACCGCTCCCCATTGTGTGGCCGGAGAGTCAAGAGAGTGCAGCCTCCAGAGCGCCCCGCACCGCAGGGGACACGGGGCCCGTCCCGCAACCAGCCGGCGCAGAAAGTGAGAACCACCGGCGCGCAGGTGTGCTGCCGGGCCGTGCAGGGGTGGGGCCCGCACGGTGACCGCCCCCGTGGAGTCCTCAAACCCTTGTGCGACCGTGACCCTCACAATGGACCCCGCCTGGCCCCGGGGCCGGCCCCCGGGCGCCTCCCCCTCCTCCTCCTGCTCGTCCTCGAGTGCGTGCTCGTGATGGCGTGCACTTGAGGGGACCAGCACGCGCGCCCCCGGGACGTGCCCAGGACGTCGCCCCGCCATTCGCCCCGCCCGCCACGGCGGCCCAGCGCGACAAACCAGACAACTCCTTCTGCTGCTGGCGCCTGCGCTGCCCGCTCGCTCAGCTCGCTGCCGCGCGCGGAAGCTTTTCACACTTTTCGAGTCCCGCCTGACCCGCTTCCCATGGGAACAGGACGGCCGGCCCGACTGGGCGGGGAGGGGAGGAGGCGGAGGACCAGCCCGAGCCGGGCCCAAGTCCGGCCCGGCCCGAGTATTGCACGAGATCGGGTTCGTTATTCACGGGCAGCAGTGGCGTAGCGACAAGCGAGTGGCGCTGGCCGATGAGAGAGAGAGAGAGAGAGAGAGAGACAGACAGACAGACAGACAGACAGACAGACAGACAGACAGACAGACAGAGAAGGAGCGAGAAGACAGATAGACAGACAGACCACTGGCACTGCAATTAGGTACCCGACACACACGCTCTGGAGAGCCCTGGAGAGAAGGCAAGAGGCACGCTGCTGCTGTAAAACAAGAAAGGTTATTAAAGGGTATTTGGCGGTGCGGTGTGCCCCGCTGCTTGTAAAAGCAGGGGATTAATCGTCGGGGAGGGACGTATCGTCGTAAAACGCGCCCGGCGATGGCTGATTACGCCCCGCGCCGCCATGATGCGCAGGTCCACGGCGCTCACCGCGTCGCTCACCAGCATATGGTGAGCGCGAGGGTGAGCCGTACGCGTACGATGAGCCCAACGGGGAGCTGAACGGTGGTGAGCCGATCGGTGGTGAGCCGGACGGTGGTGAGCCGAACGGTGGTGAGCCGAACGGTGGTGAGCCGAATGGTGGTGAGCCGAACGGTGGTGAGCCGAACGGTGGTGAGCCGAACGGTGAGCTCTGCGGGGCCCGGTGCTGGTGAGCTGGAGTGGCGGTTTTAACTTATGGCGGCCCGTCCCCGTCGCGCATCTTTGAGTGTGTTATGGCGGACGCCTTATCTCTGCCCGCGGGCCCGCGCCGCGCTTTACAGTCCCGCTCACCGCTGCTCTTCGCGCGCTGGAATCCGCCGAGGAGAGGAGAGAGAGGTGAGAGAGGCGCGGACCGCTTCTGCGAGAAATAACACACGGGTCGCTAGAGTCCTCTGAAACGGGGGCTGTTCACACGCCGGGAACTACACGTCACCCCGTCGTGGACATGGCAAGCAGATCGCTCGCTGGTCAGCACTCACTCTTGCTGGGAGCTGGCAAAATCAAGCTGCTTGATGTACTAACAGGACCAAATATGACCACCACTACATCCGCCTCCGTTGACAAGACGTCATGTACTGCACCTCGTTTCAAAATGTTGGGGTGTGAGCAACTCTATGAATTATTTGTACAAATCGTTATCACGTTTGGATTACTGCTTGGTCTGAATTAGTCTAAAACAAAATAAGAGAGCAGTAAAGGGTAGAACAAGAAAGAACAAAAAATGAAGTAAGACAAGGCACAAAATAGAACAAGGGAAGGATGAATTGTGTTTCAAATATTATAACATAGAAGTTTACCCGAGTTTACTGAAATACTTCTGTTATGAGGTGATCTGAGTGTACTATTTTAGAAAAGTCGTGAAGAACAACACAAAGAATCAAAACGGACTGGACATATACTCAAAACAGCTAATATATGACATGTCATCTTTCCAAACTTTTTGACCCCCGCAAAAAGTTGTTTAAAATTTGAAGCTATAGTTAAAACTGTAATGAGGGTTCTTACCTGATAAGCCATCCTTCACAGGGTGGCCTGCAGCACCGCCTTTGGCTCGAGACGGCGCTGATCACCCACCCCCTAATTCAAAGCAGCCCCAAAGCTGGAAGGGGTGCGGCACAGTACACTTTGTTGGGCTGGACTCTGGTCGTTGGTTCATATAGGGCCCGGCCACCGCTTTCCTAAATAGAAAAGGACCGTGTGACTCAGAGGCCCTCTGATGTTGTTGTTGTTTGATATCAGAGGGTCACCCGCTGTTCGGCGGTTAACCCGTACCGTCCCTTGGGCGCCCCCTCAGGGCGTCCCGGGGTGCTTCTACGGCCGGTGGGCGGGAGGTCTACTGTGCTGCAGTTATAGTTCTACGTTTTATTCGGTAGTTATTTGAAATGAGGAGAGTTTGACCATAGTTTATGCTTCCGGGCGCTGCACGATATGATGGGATGGGGGAGTCCTGTATCACCTGCATGCATTCTAATTCCTCTCGCCCACCCCAATGTTCTCCCTCGGAATTCCCACCGCTATCAAAATCGCCTCGATTACAAGAAGAGCATCAGGTTCTTTCTTCTTCGACGCACATGCGAAGAGGTGGCAAAAGGTAGCAGCAGCGGTGTCTTCTACGTGTACACCTCTCTTGAAAACATTTGGCGCCAAGGCGGGGCAGCAAGACGAGCCTGCCTTTGTTTCATCTCTCTCTCTCTCTCTCTCTCTCTCTCTCTCTCTCTCTCTCTCTCTCTCTCTCTCGCTCGCTCGCTCGCTCTCTCTCACCTGCTGCAGTACGATCTCCCGCAGGGTGCCTCCCTATCGCTGCCTCCTCTTGACAGTAGGAGCCACGCCCATAGCTCGCGAAAGATTAGAGAGTGAGAGAGAGATGAAGGAGAGGAGAGGGGGAAACAAAGGTAGGAAAAAATGAGAAAATCTGGGATGATGGGAGGTGGACCGTGCAATCCATTATGTGTGCTTGTGTCAGTTTGGAAAATGAAAAGCCACCCTCCTCTGTCTCCCCCGCCTCCCCCGCCCCTGCCTACCTGTCTACCTGCCTGCCTGCCGCCCCGTGTGCCTCTCAGGACCGTCCGAGGAGGGCAGCCTGCCTGTAAGAGAGTCCTGGAACTTGTGTTATGATCGACAAAGTAGCAGATGAATTTTCAACGGATTTTAATGCCCATTTTTAAGAAACGGGTTAGACAGCTCATACATTACGAACGAATTTGTAATTTCGATCGGTACCACTGATTCTTAATCTTCAACTTCCAGTTCCTATGTTTCTTAAAACACTCTTTTGAATAAAAATCTGTCACATTTGTTACGTCATTTCTTATGAATTTTAGTTGTGGAAAATGTTAAAATGTTCAAAATTTATCATCTTCTAAAAACGGCTTGAGTATGTATGTTCCTAAGACACCTCAGTATTCTCACTTCGGTTGCAAGTGGCTATGGCTTTACAGACGATTGGAGTGGGCAAATTCGAAACACTGGCGCATTGAAAGATACGCCCGGTGCAGGGTGGCTCAGAGTCAAGTCCTTCTTAGGGGCGAGTTTGCTTTTTGACTACAACAACGCATCTACATGCGTGCATCGCTTGGCGCCTTACGTCCCGGGCAAAGTATAGGCAAACCCGCAGCTCAGCGTTGTTGTTATTCGACATTTTTTTGCTCGTCTTGGAAACAGCTATACGATGGCGCCAACTCGTCAGGATAAAGGGACCGATGGGGCGACAACAGAGGCAACAAAAAATTGTCTCTTTTCGGATAGTGGCACTAGCAGTAGTCCATAGCCCAAGTCAATGACAAGATGGGGGTTTATTTTACAGCCCCCTCGGGTTGAGGGACGTCCACGGCACAAAATGATGCGGCGTGGATGGGAATGGGACATGGATTCAAATAGAGAGAGAGAGAGAGAGAGAGAGAGAGAGAGAGAGAGAGAGAGAGAGAGAGAGAGAGAGAGAGAGAGAGAGAGAGAGAGAGAGAGAGAGGGGGGGGGGAGGGTATGAGAAACAACCTGCCTAATTTGGAATGACCGCGGGGGAGCCGGCCGGCCAGCCCGCACGGCGAGGCGAGGCGTGGTGTGGCAGGGTGAGGGCGGTCCCAGGCGGTGCCCACTGCAACAGGTTGGTCCGACTGGCGCCGGCGCGGCCCGGACCTTGGCGCGTCCTCAGGTAGAGGCGCTGGGCGGCTCGCCCTCACGGTACTATACTGCTGCACTGCCCATGGTCCCGGCTGGCGCTTCGCCCGCTCAAAACAAACTTTTTTTCTCGCCGGCTCTTATAGCCCTGCTGTGCTTTTGCCGGCTCGTCGGTGAGCTGCCAGCATGCCGCTTGCTATGCGATCGCCATCGATCCGCACCGTGATCTTCCTCACCCCCTCTGCGCACCTGCCCTCTATACTGTACCGCCGCTGCGCCCTCCGTGCGTCGCGGTTACGTGCATACGTAAGTACGTTCACGCACGAGCGCTGCCCACCGTGCTCCGCCCCTCCGTGCGCTCGTTCGGCTCATGCACGTGGGCTCATGCCTCCTCAAGTCCGGCCGACACCCTGAAGCCCTGTGATTTGTGCCTCGGACCGCTTGTTTGACGGGTACGTGCCAAAAAGTCAAGCATTTTTCAAAACAAAATACAAGATCACAAGAAACTTATTTCGCTGCTCTCGGGTTATGGGGCCGCCTCTGTGATGAGGGAAAACGGAAAATGATGATGATGATCCGTTTCTGTATCACGCCAGACTGATATGGAATGTTTAAGGCGACACGTGATTTAACCCGCTTATGTCAAAAGGGGCGGCGCGTCCGTCTCTCGTCCGTCCGTCCGTCCGTCCTCCCTCCAGTCCACGGCCCCCCCCCAGGGCACATACACCGCGCACGTCCGGCCGGACCGACCCGCAAATTACACATACGTAAGGCGTTCGGCCAACACGCTTTGGCTACACTTTAGCCCACTTCGGACCAATTATTTACGAACCTTACCGCGTTGCTCGCTCACGCCATACCCTTTCTTAGTCTCTCTCTCTCTCTCTCTCTCTCTCTCCCCCTCTCCCTCTCCCTCTCTCTCTTTCGCCCCCTACCTCCCCCTCTCTCCACCGTGCCCTTCACTACTCCTCGGCTACCGCCCGGCCCGGCCCCCACTGGTCCAGCGGACGCCCCGGGCGCGGGGCCCTGGCCGCCGGCCCAGCCTCACCTCTCGTCTTATCACACATTCCTCACGTGCGCCTTCTTCCCCCGACACCTGCCCCGCCCGCTCCCGCTCCAGCGGTCTGTGATTACGCCCAGCGCGAGTGCCCCGGCCAGCCTGGGCTGGGCATCCGGGTCGCCACGGACGGACGGACATATGTATGTGGACGTGCGTATGTACGTGCCACGTACAGGGTGCTCCAGAAGAGCTCCCAGTGATTGAAAGCTGTCCCGGGAGCAGCAGCAGCAGCAGGACTATGACAACGAGGACCTCGAGGATCAGAAGCCCGAGGCCGGAGAGGCGGGGAGGGAGCTGGGGTGGTGGCCACCACCTTCCTCGCCGGCCCGTCTGCTGTCGGATTTTATTTATAAAGCAGCGATTACACAGACGTAACGCGTGAGGTGGCCGAGGCCGGTACGTGCGGCGACTGTGCGAGTGCGGCACCCGCGCGACGTGCATGTGAGCGAGCGTGTGTGTGTGCCGCACCCGTAGGACGGGCCGGCCCGCCGGCAGCACCCGTG
The DNA here is from genome assembly GCF_000697945.3 of Frankliniella occidentalis. Classification (NCBI taxonomy): domain Eukaryota; kingdom Metazoa; phylum Arthropoda; class Insecta; order Thysanoptera; family Thripidae; genus Frankliniella; species Frankliniella occidentalis. The sequence continues at coordinate 1,584,649 of NW_026267196.1, forward strand.
ATGTTTCTGTGTATGTGTGTGTGCACGCAACTTGCTCGGGGTGCTTGAGTTTTCGCAGCCGAAGGTGGCAGCAGCGTGCCCCCCTGCGGCCTCTGGCCTGGGTCAGCCCGACAGCAAAGCCCTTAGGGCACGCGGGGCCGGTGAGCGGCGGAGGCAACCCCATAGTATCGAAGAGCGAAACAAAACAACTCGAATATACGACCTTCGGGCGCGCGGAGCACGGCTCGGCCCGGCCCGGGCGAGACGGGGGAGAGAAAGAAAAAGAGAGCGAGGAGCGTGGAGGTGAAGAAGGGCCGATGAAGGTCAAATATGAACTCCCCTCTCCCCCTCCTCGCCCCCAGCTGGATTCTTCGATGACGGGGGATACAGAGACGGGCTTTGTTGCTTGACGTTTGCCCCCCAAACGTTCCTGAGACTTGGTATGTTTCGGTCTGCCTATGGTGCCAAAATCTCACTCTCTCCCCTCGAAGCTGCTGTCCTCGCGCGCGTATACGTCTTGTCCTCGTGCGCGGTCTCTCAGCCCCTCCTCACTCGCTCTGCTCTGGCTCGATCTGCTGCTGTCGACTCGGATCAGCCGCGCTGACTGACGCGCCACTGACAGCGGCCGATCGGACGGGACGGGCGCTGCCCCCTGTGGTACCCGCTGGTCTTCGCTGCTGGTACCTTTAGGGTACCTTTTGGGTACCGGCGCGATAATTACTCGCCGTTAATGAGTTCTCGCCTTAGATTGGTTCGGGATAAATCGGTGCGGGGCCTTAAGCCTCTGTGTGTGTGTATGTGTGTGCGCGCGTGTGTGTGTGTGTGTGACGACAGCCTAAGTACCGACTGCCCCGGACTGCCCCTATATGATGGTGCACTCCGACAGAGAGGAAGAGGAGAGATGTCCTTGAATATATACTTTTGGGCGCACCGCTGGGGGTGCAAGAGGAGCAGAGAGGCCTCGATGAACTGGACGAGATATACGTTGTGCCCCCGCTGAGGTGGGAGGTGGGGGTCTAATTTATGTTCGTTTCCAACAGTTTTTGGTTTAAGTCCGAGTTAAAACATTTGTTACTTTTCCTTGTTCGCAGGTGAGGAAAGGCGCTGTGGACAGCAGTCTTGCACAGAGAAGCGTGGCGTGGAGACTTGCTGAGTGAGTCCAATTTGTCCGCGTTCGCTGAAACGCAAGTCCCTCCCTCCCTCGCTCCCTCCCTCCCTGGTGACCATGGAGGCCTCCTCCTCTCCTCCCCCTCTTTCTGCCCCTCCCTCTCTCCGTGCCAGTCGCTGATGGCCTTTTCTCTCGCTCCTGTTGTTGAAATGCCGGCTGTTTGTCGCGCCATTGCAGGAGCTATTGATAGTTAGACAGCAGCCGACCTCATCTGCTCACGTGACCGTCCTTGAGGGGGTACTGTACCCGTCGAGTACCCGGCGCATGGTGTAACCTCTGCGCTCGGGGGGTTGCTGCTGCTGCATGCTGCTGCTGCTGCTGCTTGCATCCGGGAACTCATTCTCCCGCCATCTCAGCCAGGTCACAAAATACATCGGGGATAAAATCCGAATAGATCAACTGTTATTCAATCTTCTTAATGTATGACAAAGTTTTACATAACTGTGGCTGATTAACCACGCGCACTTCTGCAGTAATACTGTACCACACGCACGACTCCGGGCGGGCTTGCCTACATCGCTCCCGTCCACGGCGCCTTACGGGTCGGGCGATTAGGCAACCCGCCCGCACTTCGGAATGCGGTACTGCATAACTACAGAACTGCAATCTGGTTATACAGTAGCAGTCTCATGAACTGGGTGTAGTAACACATGTCAGTCGACCAATGAGAGCTCAGAGGTCAGTTGTACTTCATAGCCCACTTTTATCAGTGGTGCCAATGTGACCAGGCGTACCACTAGTCTGGCTCACAACAGTGCCCGTCATTTTGTTCAAAACACGACTCGGTCTCGGTGCGCGTGCCCCACGAGCCGCTCCCCGAGCACGAACACTCGGTGCGTGCGTGCTCGTCCCCGTCCTCGCTCGTGAGAGCGAGGTGCAAACTCCACCCCGGCGCGGGCTCCGGCGCGGCGGGCGCGGCGGGCGCGGCGGGCGCGGGGCGCACCAGCAGGGTCCGCGGGGGCGGGCTGAACACGCACTATATGCACCTCCTCATGACGCTGCTTTCGTCTCGTAATCCGACCCCCCGCCCGCTCGCCTTGAGGTGTGGGAGGCGCGCCCGCCACACTTCCGCGGGGCACAGCAAGGGCGCACGCACGCAGGCGCGCGGGATTGCAGCGGTAGGTTTCCTATTATTTTCCCCACTTTTGGCGCGCTTTTGCCGCCCGTCGCAGCTATCTCTGCCCACCAGCTCAGGCCACACAGTCCCACGCACACGTCCAAGCCGCGCGGGTCGTCGTGTAGGGTTCCGCTGAGCGGGCCCGCGGCCGGGCTGGGCGGGGCCGGGGGGGGGGCGCTCTAGCGCGCTAGAACTAGGCGGCGAGCGCGGCGTCAGCCGGCGTCAGCAGAGACACCCGAGCGTGGCCAGAGGCGCAATGCTTCTGCGAAACAAACGCTGCCCGCCCCTCCGCCGCGCCCTCCGCGCCC
>NW_026267196.1:1587465-1597273 GCF_000697945.3 Frankliniella occidentalis
GGAGACCTGGGGCAGCTGCAGCTGCAGGCGGGGGAGGGGCCGACGTGGCTGACGACGGCGTGCCGGCACGTGCCGCGCTGCACCTTGACCACCTGTCCGCCTGTCCGGTCCGCAGATGGCGATCAGCGTCGTTATGACTTCAATCAACCAACCCCCCCGGACGTTCGGTCGGTAGAGGTCAGCCCAACCCCGCCGGCCACCAGGCCCCTTCCCCCAATCTCCTTCTGCTCTCCCTCTCCGCTCTTCCTCCTTCTTCTTCCTCTAATCCCAACCGGATGCTACTGTTGGCCGACTTTATACTTCTCCCCGCCCGCGTGTCTCGTTTAATCAAGTATATAGGAAAAAGAATTTAGCCGCACACAAAACGGGCGCACACCACAAAACACGAGGATTACGCGCGAGATGCGTTTTTTTTCCTATGAGGAAACAACAAGGGGCGGATCATCTGCTGAGGGAGGGGAGGGGGAGAGGAGGGGGTAACTCCGGTAGCGATCATTGGGCGCTTCCGGTGGACGCGGCTCGGCTCAGCAGTACAAGGTATTGCTTTTGTACTTACGAGCCCTCTGCTGCTGTGACACTCGGGAGGTACACAGCAAAAACCTGTCTCTTTATCTGTTTATAACGTCGTTTTTTTCCCCCGCGTGCGCACCTGGAGAAATAGAAATCTGTTTGATAACATACCCAGATCGGTCGACGAGGTTGGTGCGCAAATAGTAAATTACTTATCTTGCGAAACGTTTTGTTTTACTCATTGATGGAAATGGTATAAGCGGGTGAAAGGACATGAGGGCAGCTGGAGATGAATCGTCTGTGCCGTGTGGGTCCGGTCCCCGGATGAATCAGCCTGACCAGAGGAGAGGAGCTCTCCGTTGACGGGGTCGGGCTGCCGGGGGAGTCCCCCGCCGCCGCCCTGGACGCTCTTGACTCGGGTGGGGTCCCATAGCCAGAGCCAGGCCAGGCCGGCCAGGCCCCAGCGGTCAGTCCGCATTAGCAGCGAGATTACCCGCCGGGGTCCCATTGTCAGAGGGAGGAAGTCCCACTGATGTGTCGTGGGCGGGTGAGCCGGTGGTGAGCCGCGCGGCCGCGCAGGCGAGGGCGGGGTGAGCACCACTTCCTCTCCCGAGCCGAACCGATGGAGGAGGGAAGAAGGGAAGGGCCTCTGTATTGTCTCTGGAATCTTCTTCTTTCTCTCTTTCGTCTCCGCTTCCACCCCGCATGCGATGTGCCGATACCCTTCGTCCCCCTTTCTTCCTGCCCCTCTCCTCCCCCCCCCTCTCTCTCTCCCTCTCTCTGCTCGCGTTTCCCTGCATTTATTTATTTGATGCGATTCACCTGTCACTGCCGGTGGCCAGGGCACGGTCCGCTCTGTGTAACACCACCGTGTGGAGTATGTACACCGAAAACAACACTTTACGCGGTAGGTGCAAGTGGTTGTAATTTTTTGGCTATTGAGTGATTTTTGTGTTGTGCCTAATTTATGGTCTTGGATCCCGGTTCTGGTGAAAGGTGCCGACAGGTGAGAGAGAGAGGGAGGGACAAACCGAGGGACAAACGGATGCGGCGCGAGAGGAGCTTTGATTTTGTTCGATCGTTCTGAGCGAGGCAGGCCCACTAAGTGCGTGTGTGTGAGCGCGCGGGAGTGCGGGCATGTGTGTGTGAACGTGTGAGCACGTGTGAGTGTATGTGTGTGTATGTGTGTGTACGTGGTTACCTGTGGGTTAGTGGCCGCGCGGGGCCGAGCAGGGGAAAAGGGGGCCGGGGGAGGGGGGGATAAAAGGACCAAGAAGGGCCGACACTCGAGTTGTGCCGAGAGGACTTGTCGGGGCGCGTGTCCGCTCGTGTCCGGGCGGGGGGCTGCCGCCGGCTGCCGGTGGTTCCAGGAGGGCGTGAGGAGGGTTGCGGAGCCCCGCGGGGGGAGCCTCATCCGCAGCACCAGCACCCCCCGGGCACCGCCACGACCCCGACAACCGGGTGGTGCGGACGGTTGGCGCCGAGGTGCGAATGCAAAACGGCTGCACCTTTGTTTATCCTACACGTGGCGATGAACACCCTGCTGCTGCAGGACGGCCCCTTGCCTGCAGCCCCCCGCTCTCCCCGTGGCCCTTCCCCGCTGTGCCTCCACATGCCTGCAACACCCCCTCCCCTCGAGCCCCCCCGGGCCCCCGGGCCCCCGGGCCCCAGGCCGACCGGTACGGAGGCAGGTGGGAGGAGAGGTGGAGAGGACTGAGGGGGCCGAGCTGCTGGCTGCCTGCAGGCCGGGCCCGGCCCCCTCATACCTCAGCGGGCGGGCCGCCCGAGCTGGCAGCCATTGCGACTCAGCCGGCTCCAGCGCAGCTCCAGCGGCTCCAGCATTCCAGCCCAGCATCCAGCCAGCAGCAGTCTATCTCTATGTTCATCTCGTTCTCCTCCGTCCTCCTCCGGTTCTCTTTTCGGACGGTCTTCGCCCCTTCTCTCTCTGTCTCCCTCTCTCTCTTGCTCCCTCTCTCGCTCCCTCTCTCGCTCCCTCTTGCACCCTCTCTCTCGCTCTTCCGCTCTCTCCCTCTCTCGCTGCGAGAGTGGCCGGGCCCGGCAGCGCGCCTGCACGCCCTTTGTTTCTCTCACCTTGATTAATAAACGAAGTGAAGTGTTGCCCGACTACAACTGGAGTGCAACAGGCAAGCAACAGCAGCATACTACATACACACTACGTAGAGTACTTACACACTGCGTACACGTCCTTTTTTTTGTTTTTGTTTTTTTCGCCGAGCGCTCGTAACTGCACAGCGCACAGCGCGCTCAGTTCGCCTCGCCGTACGTAACACCGCGGCTCGAACTAGTAATTCGCACACGCGCGTTACGTGTCCACTTTATTACAGCGCTGTAAGCGACAGCACGGCGAGCGACCGTGCGCGAATTTCCATGAGTGCGTGTGCAAGTCCGTCCGTCCAGCACTCCAGTCCACTCCGTCCAGCCCGAGCAGCAGCAGCAGCCGGCCCCGCCGTGTGCGGTTATGAAACCGGAATGCGTTGGATGTGGTTCTAGCAGGGTCGCCCGGGGGCCCCCTGGGCCTGCAGCCCAGCCTGCCCTACCGGCTCCCAACAAGGTGCCTCCATCATGCACATTTTTCACATTTTAAAATGTTAAAGCGGAAAAACTGAAATACGCCGGGGCTGGGGTGCTGCTCTGGTGGAGGGAAAATCAAATCTGCTGCTTAGTTTTCTGCAACCCGCTTATCGCGGACGTCACAGCCATGGTAGTTCGCTGACGGCGACCTCCACGGACCGCCCGCCCTGCTCCGCTACAAGAAGGCCCTGTCCGCGGCGCCGCCTGGTGCAGGTGTTGGTCCCGCTGTGCTGCTCCGGCTCTGCGCCGTGGAGCCTATCCGAGGGCTGCGCTGCTTGCTGGGCCCGGAGCCGCGTCGGCGAGGAGGTGAGGTGAGGTGCCGAGCTGTGCCGGGCTGGGCTGCTCCTTGACGAGCCGAGCGAGACGCGGGCCGAGCTTGGCCGGGCCGAGCCGGGCCCCCAAGGAGCGGGTCCTCGCCGGAGCCGAGCCGGGCCGGAGCCGTGGCGGCGCGGGGGCCGCGGAGGAGCGGGGCGGGGCGGGGGAGCTGGCGGGGCGGAGGGCGGAGGGGGGGCCGCTGGCTTGGCCGACGCTCTGCCCTGGTAGTCGCTCTCGAGCTGCGCTGTGGCGAGGGCACGCGTCTGTGTCGCTCGGCGTTCGCGCTCCGCCGTCAACGCTCGTCGGTCGGAACCCACCTGAGGATAAGGATAACAGTGCACGTGAACCATCAGTGAAGTGAAGCACACAACGGAGACCAGTGGATTTACTCCGTGTGTGTGCATGCGTGTGTGTGTGTGTGATTGCGAGTGTTATGGAAAACGTGTTATTCACTCGACGTGGTGCCGCGGTGCGTTAGCGCCTTGGCCAGTGTCAGTGTGTGTGAGAGTGCCAGTGATGCCGGCGCAGTGGTGTTAGTGATGCGCAGGGCACCCACGCCATGAAGCAGTGCGGCTGGGGGGACATGCTCCCCCTCACGCTGCTCGGGGTGCTCCTGCTGGCCGTGCTCGGCCCGGATTGGACCCAGGCCGCACTGCCGGACCGCTCCGAGTTCGTCAAAGGCAAGAGTAAGTATCGCCCGGACGAAGACGAGAGGAAGACGAACGCCGTCGTCGTTCAACCCCTTGGTGTCCTCCTCTCTGGAGACGTGCAAGCTCCAGGCGTCGCGACGCCGCGCCGGGATGCTGGGGGCCCATGGACGGGGCTGCATTCCTGTGGGCACCGTGGGCACCCTGCGGGGAGCGGGCCCTTGAGGGGGGAGGGAGGGGGGCGCACCTGGCGTGCTAGTGGGCTAGGTGTGCTGGGGCTGAGTGGGAGGCGGCCCGGCCCGGCTGGAGGAGCGAGATGCTGGAAGGCTGAAGGCTGCTGCTGGACTCGCTGAGGCTCCCCTCCCGGACCCCGGTCGGCTCGGCCGCTTCTCGGAACTCTCTCGGACTCATGTGCCGCGCTGCGCAGCAACGCGCCTCCTCTCCATTCAGCTGGACCGGCCAGAGGACCAGGAGGCTGTGTGTCCGGGACCGTGTCGCCGACCTGTCAAACTGTGTCGCGGCCTTGGCATGTCGGGTGTCACGGCTGGTCCGTCCCGCCCTGCTCCCGTCGACCTGTCAAACTGTGACGACGCGGCCTGGCACTTCGGCTGGAATAGCTAGTCCAGGACCGAGGAGGCTGCGTGTCCGCGACTGTCCCGCCGAGCTGTCAGACTGGTGTCTGTGCATAGGGCCGGCATGACCACGACCAGGGACGGTGCCACCTGGTGGAGCAGCAGACGCCTGAACGTCGAGCAGAGTACTTTAGTGTTTACCTCTCGGCTCTCAGCTGATAAGGCGCCCGATCCCGCGCGCTATCAGAGTGAGACGGTACGGTACGCTAGAGCGGGCCGCGAGGAGCGGGGTGAGGTGAGGCGCGGACCGAGGTGCGCGTCTACAGGTCGCCCCCGCGCACACGGCCGCGGCTCCACGGCAGCGCTGCATTGTAACGCGAATCCCACTTCCTGCATGGATGTGAATATCTGTGTATGTAGTGCAGGTGAGACCAGCAGATGGGCGGGGCGTGGGCGGGGGAGGGGGAAAGGGAGGGGGCCGTGAGAACGCTTAGCCCTACCTGAGCCCGCCGGGCCTCCGCCCGGCCCCAGCTGACCTGCGGATCGCGAAAGCCGGGGGCCGGCTGGACGAACAGCGCCCCTGTCAATGCCCGGCTCGGGGGCCCGTTATAGCCGACGACCCTGGGCGACCCTCGGCCTACCTCGGCCGACGACGACAACGTCCCCCCGGCCCGGAGGCCCGGAGGCCTGCGCGGCTTAGGCAGGGCTTAGTGTGAATCATCATCCTACCATTCTGTTCTCCTCGGCCAAAACAATACACCCAGACGGCATTGTCAGCCCCGGCCCGGTCGCAGGTCCCTTTCATTGGGCTGGCTGCGGGGTCGGGCCAGGTCGGGGCAGTGCTGCGCATGACGGGAGCCGCTGACGGCGTCCTCCGGGAGCCGACCGGGGGGCGTACTGTGCTGACAACGTCCTCCAGGAGCCGTCCAGGGGGCGTGCTGTGCTGACTGCGTCATCGAGCAGCTGACCAGAGACCATGGGTAGCAAGACCAGGAGGACTGTGCTGACGGCGTGCTCCAGGAACCAGCCAGAGGTCGCGCCGATGTCGGTGCCTTCCAGTGCAGCAGGGAGGGGCCCATGTGGGGCCGCTCGGCGGCGCTGCTGTCGAGTCGCCCCAGCGGCCCCGGCAACCGCAGACTTATGCAAGAAACCTCTACAGGTTCGAGCGCGGTGCAGGGGGAGAGGGGATGGGGGGGGGGATATAGGCATGGAGCCAGCATTGACAGAACGCCCGCCACTTCTTTTCCCCCGCCAACTTCGCTGGTATTACCAACTTTTGCCACTTCGACATTTTACGTCACCACGTGCATTACCCCACGGCGCGGCTAAAAGTAGGAATTAGAATTTTAAAAGGCGAACTCTGTACCTGTGGTGGGTGGTGGGCTCCCTATCATTATCTCTACATTGTATCGGCTTGCATAATTACACGACCTACTATCCGATGCACCGCGGTTGATTCTGTTTATTTTCTTTTTATTTAATTTTATTTTTGGAGAAGGGGAGTTAGTTGGAAAGTGTTTTCGGTAAGAGCTGGTCGTCGGGTCCGGATGTGATATCGAAGTGCCGCCACCCCCTCTCTTTTCTGTTTGACAGTGGTCATCTCACTTGCGGGTCCTTTGAGAGTACCGGCCGGACTGGAGGGCAGGTGAAGAAAGAGGAGGGGAAAGAGAGGGGAGGGGAGGGAGGCTGGCGCCAGCGAGCGCCATGTAGCGGTCCGGACCCGAGCTACTCTGTCAACAAACTACTACCCGCCCGTTAGCAACTCCCCGTGAAGTGTTCATGCTCTGATCCTGCTGGGTGTGTAAATAGTGAACGAATGGGTGGGGTAAAATAAAATAGGAGAGTAGCAAATATTGCAGTGGTTGTATGGGAGCGGCTCGTTTGGAAGCTCTATGCACACGCACTGACGAGTCCAGCTGCGTCTGCGTGCACCCTGCGTGCACCCTGCCCGTCCCTCCACAGCACAGGCGGGCTGCTCAGTGCACAGGTGAGGCGAGGCGAGGGTCTATTGTGTGCAGTGTAAGGGGGGGGGGCGTCGTATAAGGTAGGGGGCGGGGCGGGCTGAGGAATGCCAGCGGAGCAACCCCCGGTCCGTCCGTCTGTCTGGCCGCCTGGCCCTTCGACCGACCAGAACTCAGAGATAAAAAAGAATAAAATGTGGGCGAAAACCGACATCAGACACGCCAACCACTTGTGGAGCTCATTCTTCCGCTCTTGATTCCCTTTTACACACTGTACTTGGCGCAGTGTTTTCCTGCCGAGGCTTCCCTTTCTGGCGGAAACCACGATAGGTATACAAGATGTTGCATTATCACGAGTTTTATGTACTCGTAGGAAGTGATCCCTTCCTCTCTCTCTCTCTCTCTCTCTCTCTCTCGCCCCGCACCGCCTCCGCCACACACGTGTCTTTCTGTCTCTCTCCATCTGCCCAGGACTGAAGACATGGCGGCCGAATAGAATCTCCGTTGCTATTCCGTGCAGTGTCGCCTCGTTTGGAAACTCTTGCCACTTTAGATTCGTCTGACTCGGCCGGAATAAGGGGACAACCGGAGAAGAGTTGAAAACGAGGCACACGTGTGCGGGACGCCGACGCGGCGTGGCGGGGCGGGGCGGGTGCAGTCGTGGGCGGCGGTGGCATGATGCGGGGCGGGGAGGGGCGGGACGGGACGGCGGCACCTCCCGGGGAGGGCTGCCCTACTGGTGCTGGTCCTGGAGAGCTCTCTAGGCGTTTGGACAGCGAGCGATTACCTGGTTTCCTGCGCTGCTTGGCCAAGAACGACCTCCTCGCCTCCCGCCGTCCCTAAGCGCCGCCCCGGGCTGGCTGGCTGAGAGGCAGGGACCTGCGTAGGGCGGGCACTATCCGGGCACCTCGCTCTGCGCGCGTGAAAATAGTGACCAGTGCCCGCCCGGAGCGCCCGGCCCTGCCCTGCCCGGCGGGCAGCGAGGTGCCCGTGGGCTCTTGCTGCCCGCTAGCTGTGCGTCTCTCTCGCACCAACGCGTTTCGCCGCTTCTGAGGTGCCCGGAGGAGCCCGTCGTTTGGCCAGCCGTTGCGGTGGCAGCGCTTGGATCGCACGGGCACCTCGCCGGTGGGAATCCAAGCGCTCGCTGAGAGGTGCCCAATGCCGCCCGCCCTACGCAGGTCCCTGCTGAGAGGGGTTGCACAAGTGTCCCACCCGACGATCTACACTGTCTGCATGTCTGTTTGCGCCCGGCTGTCGGGTCTGCCTGCGTCGGGAGCGCCGGTCGCTCTCCTTCCATAGACATGTCGCTCTGCTAGAGCGCCCTTTCTAACGACGCCTCTCTCCTTCTCCCAACGGGTTTGTTAGCGTGGGGTGTGGCTGGGGGTTTGTGGAGCTGACGGGAGGGGAATTGACCCTCAAGGGGACGGACCTCCGGGAGGAAGTTGTCACTGCACCCCACACGAATCTAGTCAGACACGGCTTTGGCTTTTGCGGGCGCGGGTGCCGGGTCAAGTCCCACGACTGGCACCTGCTCCCCCCTTTCTCCCTCCCTCTCTCCCACAGACCCCGCAAGGCGCGCCCCCGGTGCTGCTTCTCTCCCTCTCACCCTCGGGCGCGCGTGACCCGGGGTGACGCCGCTGACCCACTTGGCGTCGTCGTGACGTGACGGCGTCAACTTTGTCGCGGCACCGTCACCTTCATTTCCCCCCTATTTTTGAGGTGCAACTTTTTAAAGAACGGTGTCGGCGCTGTCGGCCGGCTCTGCGGGCTGTAGCCGCGGCCGGAGCTGGCGTCGGCGCGGTGCAGCGGGGCCGGCCTTGCTTGACTGACCGACTGGCAGATGGTCAAACGGCTCACCTGTGCTTCTCGGAACGCGCGGCGGGGACGGGCGGCGCGGGGTGCGTTGCGTTCTCACCCACCCGCCGCCACCTGTAAGACGCGCACCCCGCGTGCCCGAGGCCCTGCTCGCGGGGCCGCTCCCCTCTCCATCCTCTAGCCTGGCACAAGATGGGCGTGATTTCGCCATAAAGCAGCACTGGGGATCAGTTAAGCCCGCGTCGCGCTAAAACGGCCGTGCCTCGGGAGAGGCCGGCGCGGCCCGGCGCGCCGATCGGCCGGCCGATCTGCGCATTAGCATGGCACTGTACGCCACCACTACCGGGCACCAGCACCGGAGCCTGTACGGGAGTGAGAGAGATAGAGAGCGAGCAGCGCGACGGAGTTTCTATCCGCACTCTCCCAGGCTGCACCCCTCGCGAGCAGGTGGCCGTGGGGGCCGGCCGGGGGGCGCCTTGATGTAGGTCACGGTTGGTGCGCGGGGGCGCGCCGAGGGCGCATCGCATAGTAGCGCAGCGGCCCGATCCTCCTCCTGCCGAGCTCGGCCTGCTGCTCCAGCGGGACGGTTGACGGTTGTGGCGCTCCTGGTCACGGGTCGTCCGCCGCTATGCCGCTGCCGAGGTGTTGGCGTGGGCCGCGCGGAGTGAGTGGACAAGCGACCATCATACGACTCTGTTCCTGGAAAGTCGTCGTTTGTCGCCGTGTTGTATTCGAATTTGGCGCCGTGAAGCAAGCAGGAGTGGCAGCGCAGGTGTTGTAGCAGCATCATCCCGCATATGTATGGGGATGTGGGACGAGAGAGAGAATATTGGAGTTGTGAGTGGTGCGTCGACGATAATTAACAAAATAAAAGTGAGAATCTGTGCATATCGTGAAAGGAGCGGCGGGGGAGGGAGAGACCCTGTTCTGCCGGCCAGCTCACAGCCCGTAGGCGCGGGCGCAGCCCGTCTGGAGACAGGCCCTACCCGGCCGGGGCCCGACATGTGGGCGGACAGGGAAAAAGAAAAGAAGGCAGGGCAGGTCTGTGTGTGACGACGCCAGGGTGTGGGAAACAGATACGCGATGCTGGGAGCGAGGCGAGGGGCAGGGAGGAGGCAGGAGGGAGGAGGGGAGGTGTTGGGTGGCAGGCAGAGGCCTACGGGGCCCTACGGGCCGGGCCGCAAAGGCGCGCACCTTGGCGCAAGAGGAGAGCAAAGCGAGGGAGGGAAAAAACGATGGCGGAGAAGACGACGGCGGCGGCGGCTGGAGTGGAGCAGGCAAGTCTGGAGAGTGAAAAAATAAAAATGCTTCGCCTGCTTCTCCAGAGAATCCGACCAATCAGCGGGAGAAATTCGACGATGTAATGTCTGTGTATGTGTGTGTGAGAGAGGGAGGG
>NW_026267196.1:1604968-1607990 GCF_000697945.3 Frankliniella occidentalis
CCACCATAGGAGGGCGTGGGCCGCGCGGGGACGGCGCCGCCGCCGCCGCCACGGGCGCAGAGGTTGTCGGAGCCTCGTCAATCTCTGTCCGAGATATATACGAGGTGGTGCGGTGTGGTGTGGTGGGCTCTGATTCGCGTGCCCGCCCCGCCCGCTGCCCTGCGCGCCCCGCCCGCCCAACTTCCGAAAGTGAGGCTGTCCCGCAGGGCACGCGCGCGCCCGGGTTGCCTACTCACTCGGGCGGCCCGGAGGGCAGGGCGCCAGGACGGGACGGCGAACGGACGTGTTGAAGTACTGCTAACTGTGGACGGGGGAAATCAGCCACCTGGGTGTGTGGCGTGGACACTGCGAGGGGAAACACACACACGCACGCACACACGCACACAGGCACGGCGCAGAGACGTGGGCGCGCGACAACCGAGCCGCCGCAGCCGGGGCCTTGTGCTCAGCTGACCGCTGGTGCTCACGTCAATAACGCCGGGTCGTCTCGTCGCGATCGAAACAATATTTTTATTTTTTATTTTAAAGTTTTCTCTCTCTCTCTCTCTTTGGCGGCCACCAATTAGCATGTCGACGCCAAGGCCGCCAACGACCACCACAATGCAAGCTGCGCGTGTCACACACGAGAAATTTATTATTAATTTTGCTGTCGCCGTGTTTATGCGTGTGTTTGTGTGTGTGTGCGTGCGTGAGCCGTTTGGTCGTGGTGGCGTCGATTGGCGACATCCTGGCGAACGTGTCGCCGGCCCGCTGCAAGCGCAAAGCCGTGGTGGTGGACCGGTCTGCTTCGTCGGGCCGAGGCGGACTGCGTGCTGCGGCGGCCGCGGGACACTTTCTTCTACTTTTACCCGCCCCGGGGGGCCCGCGTGGACTTACTTACCCCTCGGGCGGCCGGGCGTTGGATGCAATGGATTCTCCCTGATGGGGCATAGTGCAGGTTCGCCCGCCCCCGCCGGGCGAGCGACATCATCCAGGCGCATCCAGGCCGCGCTGGCTGGCACGGCGTCATCCGGCCGCCTCGGCGGATGACAGACAAACAAGATGGACGGGGTCGGAGCGCGCAGGCGCCGCCGCGCGCGGACACCACCGACCAGGCCAACACTTATGAAACATGACGGTGTTGTTCCCTCGGCGTTAAATTATTAATAATCTCAGCGGGGCAGCGAGTGGGAGTGAGAGGGGCGATGCGGCCGGACGTGTGTGTGTGTGTGTGTCTGTGAGCGCCATTGTAGTTGAGCCCCCGGTGCCTCGCGCCTTCTCGCCCGCCCGCCTGTAACTACACTGGGCCATGCTGCCATGCTGCCCTGGGCCCCTTATACATACGTTGGTCCGGCCCAGCAGCAGCGTTTGCTCGCCTTTTCGTTGTCCTGCCCCGAGGAATTCCTTTCATCTCTTTCCCCTTCCTCCTCCTGCTCCGCCTCTCTCCCTGCCCCCGCTCTCCAACACGAGAGAGAGAGGGGGAGGTATACACAGTGTTTTTAATTATGACGGTGGGGGGAGCCCATTATCTGCGATGATTGTGCCGGGCGCTGTGGTGCTCTACATTGTGCGGGAGTCACACTCGGCCTCCTCCTCCTCCCGGTCCTCCTGGTCCTCCTCGTCCTGTTGCCCACTCCTCTCTCCCGTCTCTCCACATCCTCGCTGCCGCCGCTGACGACGACGACGACGACGACGAGGTGGATGTTCCATCCGATCGACGCGCGAACAGCTGCCTGCAAAATGAAACTTATCCCCGGGCCGTCCTGCTATATCCTTGTGGTATAGTAGTTGAGCCGCATCCTGCTCGGCTCCACGGCCGCGGGGCGAACGGAGCAGGGAAATCAAACCATCCGAGCGGGAAAGTTTTATACATCAACACGGCGGCGGCTCTGGCCGGGCTCCGGGCGCCGCCGCTCTTACAACAACTATACAAAGTCGTCGCGCGGACGATTAGCATTTGGGCCCGTAAAACAGCGTCCTCACCTCCTCGCCTCCTCACTCCACTTGTAGAGCGGGGCCTCTCCTCTCCTGAGCGGAGCGCGGCGGCCCGGCGGGGGACGGACGGACGGACGGACGGACGGACGGACGGGTGGAAGACAGGCGGACAGGACGGCGGCGTGTTCCGAGAAAGAGAGTCCCGCTGCGTCGACTGAGCCGGCTGGAGCCCCGCGCGCCGGAGCCCGCTGGACTCCGTGTGCGTGGGACTGACTGACTGACTTCGGCTGGCAGTGACATAATATCCAAATTTCAGCCAGCGCAGAGTACTCAACCCTTTTTGGGGTCACCATAAAACGCACAGAGAGACTTTGAGTGACGCCCGTTCCGCCTCGCGACACAAACGCACTCGTATGGTCAAGTAGTGTGGCCGGGCCACGGCTCGGCTGGCCCGGCCTGCCCCCGCCCGTCGCTCGCCAAAGACCGACTTTTACGACTGAATGTCTTTTTACTGCTTTGCGAACGACAATTATGCCCCCTCCCCCCTTCCCCCCTTCATGCACTCGTGGGCAGTGTGTCGGGCGGCTGGCTGGGCGCTGCCGGGAAAGGTGTCAACGCGAACCCAGAGGCCGTTAACGGGAGGGGAAATGCAAGAGGCGGGCGCAGGAGGACGGGGTGGGCAACGGGGCAGGGTCCCTGCAAAACCAAGTGTGTGTGTGTGTGTGTGTGTGTGCAGTAAATACCGAATACCTGCGCAAGTATGTACGAGTACACTCGAGAAAACGTACGCGACACAGGGTTTTTTACCCGCCCAGGATTATTTACTGCATTTTCCCAGGTAAATGGGGTTGTATATGGCCATATATGATTTGTATATGATCATATACAGCGATATATGCTTTATATATGACGACATATATGCCTACATATATGGTTGTATATGGTCATATATGATCATATATGCTTGTATATGGGCTTATATATTACCATATATGGGTCCATATATCACCATATATGTTTCGATATACAGCCATATATGGTCATATACAAGCATATATGCTAATATAGTGCTATATATGGCTGTATATCGAAACATATATGGTGATAT
>NW_026267196.1:1608149-1608921 GCF_000697945.3 Frankliniella occidentalis
GCTGGGCGCTGCCGGGAAAGGTGTCAACGCGAACCCAGAGGCCGTTAACGGGAGGGAAAATGCAAGAGGCGGGCGCAGGAGGACGGGGTGGGCAACGGGGCGCGCGACCTGCGCAGGGTCCCTGCAAAACCAAGTGTGTGTGTGTGCAGTAAGTACCGAATACCTGCGCAAGTATGTACGAGTACACTCGAGAAAACGTACGCGACACAAGGTGTTTCACCCGCCCAGGATTATTTGCTGCATGTTTAAGGTGTGGGTGAATACTGAAGTCATGTGCGGTGAGTGCTTTTCCAAACCGTCCTACGCTCCTTAGGCCGCCCTCTAAATAACGGTGTTTACATGAAAACCGTTGGGAATGCTCGAGAGCAAACCATTTAATCAACAACTAGCACTCCTGCCTGCTTCCTGCTACACTGATTTTTATCTGCCTTCCTCGTACATGTGCTCACTCACTCTCTCTCTCTCTCTCTCTCTCTCACTCGGCCATGTCGTTCTCTCGCACTCGCACTGCCCCCACTCCCACTCCTTGGCGGCCCACCTTGCCTCACGGTCCATTGTTGTCCTGAAAAGCGCTGCCCTCAACGACCACCACAATGCAAGCTGCGCGTGTCACACACGAGAAATTTATTATTAATTTTGCTGTCGCTGTGGTTATGCGTGTGTTTGCGTGAGCCGTGTGGTCGTGGTGGCGTCGATTGGCGACATCCTGGCGAACGTGTCGCCGGCCCGCTGCAAGCGCAAAGCCGTGGTGGACCGGTCTGCTTCGTCGGGC
>NW_026267196.1:1608971-1615586 GCF_000697945.3 Frankliniella occidentalis
CGATGGAGGGATGTCCCTTCGGTGCGCTTCCTGTCCCGCTCGCTCCACCGGAAGGAACTGGAGTGTAGGGGAGAGGGTGGATGATGCACGAGGAAGTGGTCTTGTTTTGTCATATTCGGCTCGACGCAGCCCGGACGGCGCGCGGCGGCCGGTGGTGGGAAAGGGTCCCGCGAGAGGCAGCTCGTCGTCGCCGCCGCGGCCTCCTCCACCTCGGGGAGTTTTTACTGCCCCGCCAAGCAGAATGCAAAACCGATAGTAAAACGCGATAATCAGGATGGCTTTATGATGACTATTCGTGGCGATGGAATGCGAGCCAACGGTTTGGTCCATATAATGGCGCTGATGGAGGGCCGTAGAGGTGTGTGAGCGAGAGAGATAGAGAGAGGAAGAGTAGGGGAGGGGGCAGGATGTAGTTGACGGAAGGGGATGACATGTAATGCCCCCTGATTAACCAGAGGTAGAGGTCATGAGAACTCCCCGAGGAAGGGCCGGGGGGAGCTCAACTCTGGCATTAACAGCCGCCCAGAACACATTTTATGACTGTTGCATCCAACACGGTTCGCGCCGCGGCGCGGCCGCGACCGTGGCACCCGCGCGCCCTGTACAGTACGAACTGCGTATCAGACTCGGCGAGGTGTGTACTGCCACTTCGGACCATTGCTCGATGCGATACGCGGTCCACGTGCCACTATCGGCACCTGCCCCCTGCGCGTGGCCAAATAGTACTTCTCTCCGCGACAGAAAACGAAAAACAAAAAGGAGCACGGCGTCGTCGACGCGCAGGTCGTAAGTGGAGAGCGTTGAGGTTAGGCCGCGCGCGCTGTGCACCGCGGGGCCCGCGCGCGTGCATTCCAAACCGGCACCTTCTCTGTCCCTCCCCCTTCCCCTGCACTCGCACACCGCCCCGGACGGGCAACCTGACCCCCCTGCAGGTTCAAGGCTCATACGGGATGACGACGCCGTGCCCTGGCTCGGCTCAGCTTACTCGGACGCAGCTGGAGCCGCGGGGGCCATGGGGGCAGCCACGGGCGTGTGCGATAACGGCCCATAGTGTAATCTTCTCGCGCTGACATAAGCTCGAGAGGTGCTCGACTTCCTCGAACTCACACACGCACACACAGAGTGTTGCGCCTACCGATTCTCCTTTATCAGCTCACGATAAGGGCTGTCGTCGATGTGGCTGCCACGATATGTTGTTCAAGTTAGTATAGTAGCGCTCTCGCTGGCGCCGCCGCCGCCGAAGCAGTAGGAGGAGGTTGGAAACGACGCTCACGTCAGCAAAGGCGGCGGTGTCAAGAAAAGAAGCACCCGTGGCGGCGGGGGGCCGGGACGGAGCGGAGGCGATTCGTCGTCTCTGCGACCGAAGAGGCCGCATCGCGAGCTTTTTATCAATTTTTTGTTGGCCCGCTTTTATCGAATGGGTATAGAGATCGGCGTTATCAAGGGACGAAGTGGATTGGATGTGTGTTGCTGCACGTTACCAAGGGAAGACTGTCTGCGTTCGAGCCGCGAGACGGCATAGCTTGGGCTTTTATTAAGTATAACAATCGCAGCGTCATACCCTTTGATTACTTCTTGCCACTGTTAACACCACAGTAGTATCGCTGAAAAATTTCGCGAACCCTCTCTCTCTCTAGTTTTGTCCCGTGTTTTTGTGGCGGGCTGAAGCCGAGCCGCGCGGAGGCCCCCCCTGGGCCCCATACCGGCCGTGCGGCTCTTTGAAGGTCAGTACTCCCAAGCATGTGCGCGAGCATTCCCCGCTGGAGCCGCCTGCCTGCCGGAGAGGAGCGCGCTGCCGCTGGAGAGGAGGCTGGAGCGGCTGGAGCCCGGAGCCGGCCCGGCCGTACACGATCGAAGTGTACTGTGAATGCCATCATCGCCACTAATCACGGGGCTCGCTGCCCCCCCCCCCCCCTCTCTTTCCTCACGGCCTCATGGGTCGTTGCCACCTTTGAAAAATCTTCCTGACTCCTCCCTCCCTCCTTCCCTCTCCCAACCCCACCCCCTCTCCCCCTATTTCCTTTTGGAGTAGTTATTTTCGGCGTAGGTTATTTTCCTCTGGTCGTGAATTTTTGTGGTCATTACACCCATCTTCCTGATCGCGTGGGGCCTCCTTAGCAGCGGATGCGTGGTTCGTTCTGTTGTTGGTGTTAGATACATACCGCGCTCATGAGTAGGGAGTTGCAAAATACATAGGCAACAACCCTCTGGAGTGCACCCTGAAAATTAGTTTCAAGAAAATTTCAGCCAAGATCATGTTTTGCTCTTGAGAAAAAATTGTTTTTTATTCGTAGGCATTTTGTTCTTGTTCCAAACACAAATTTTTCTTGAAAAGGGGAAATAATTATTATCTTAGGTCAGTGCTTGGAATAGTGACGATTTTTCTGGATGTACGTCCGGTTCTGGAAGCAACCCTGTACCAAAGTACACGAAAAATTAAATGTTGTGCTATTGACGTTTTATTTTCCTTTGAATTTTTTTTAGACCGACAAAGGTGTGCTATTTGTGCGAACTCCAGTATGTTGCAAGGTGCGTTGAATGGGCTGGCGCGGTGGTCGTCACATCACCGTGTGTACCCACCCCCCTGATCCCACGCCGGACCGCTCAGACAGAAAATTGCACATAAAAAAAAATCGCCGAAACGATGAAGCTCTGGCTGAGCCTCTGCCTATATATATGCGGCGGACTACATAGACCGGGGGTACATAATAAAGAGGGGGTCCATGCGATCGGGTCGGGTCGGGTCGGGCCGGCCCGGGCAGAAGGGCATCTTGTTCCCAGGGCGACTCGGCTCGGCTCTGCGAGGTGTCGCCGGGCCCCGGGTGCACGCCGACCCCACCACCACCACGACGACGACGGCGGCGTGCCGCGCGCGAGAGATCAAGATCACTGCGCGGCCCTTTTTCTCACGATGCGCAAGCCCCGCGAGGAATTCGCGCCGCGCGAGATTTCCCGCTCGATCGGGGCGCGCGGGGCGCCGCCGGTCTGTCCGTCTCTGTCGTCGTCGGCGTCGTCGACCCCGCCGCCGCGGCCTGTCGTGTGGCCCCTTGCTGCTGCCGCTACCGAAAGGAGTGCCTGTCCTCCTGACTCAGCGCGGGTACGGGTACCACCGCGGGCCGGGCAGACGAGGCTGGCGGGCCGTGCGCGCGCGCGCTGGCAGCCAGGCAGGCGCATAGCAGCTCGTTCGTCTCAAGTCCTCCTCCTCCTCCACCACCACCTTTTCCTCCTCCTCCTCCTTGGATCGCGCTGCGCTGGCTGCGGTGTTGCCAGGTGGCACGCCCCCCCCCCCCCCCCCACCTCCTGCTCACCTGTCCCTCCTCCTCCTCCACCTCCTCCTACCTTTATACTGCGTCGAGACGGACTGGGATGGGCTGGGCGCCTCCAGCAGAGTCTGACCAGCCTCCAAAGTCCTCCC
Source organism: Frankliniella occidentalis (assembly GCF_000697945.3). NCBI lineage: Eukaryota > Metazoa > Arthropoda > Insecta > Thysanoptera > Thripidae > Frankliniella > Frankliniella occidentalis. Next base: position 1,612,387 of record NW_026267196.1, read on the forward strand.
AGTGATTCACTCGGACTTAAGACCATCAACTTTTTGTTTCGAAACAAGCTTCTTCTTTTTTCCACTTTTTTCCGGAATTCCCCGCACCTAAGTGTAGCGTTTTCTTGTTTTCCTCCTCGGCACGCTCAGCCGCGGCTCCAGTTCGGTCCGAGGTGTCGACAAGCGCGCCCCCCCGGCCCTGTGCAGAACAATGGGCTTGACGTCGATTCGTTCGATATCTTCGATATCGCCTCGCCAACAGTTCGAGATATGAAACGTGTCGCGCGTGGGGGAGAAAAAAAAGGACACCCATATGCGACCTGTGTGTCGTGTTTTTGGTCGTGCATTGGAAGGCGGAGCAAGCTCTCTTTACGAAGTTGTAGTGAGGTTTCGCTGTCCATCCAGTCGCCGTCACAGAACTGCGACTTTGTTTACGATCGAATGTTGAATGGTTCTTAACAGGACAACGTTGACCAGTCGCTTCCTTATGGTGGGACGGTTACTACGGCTGTGGTCGCTGCTGGTCATACGACCTGAGAGCCTGCTACAACGAGTGCAGCAGCTGCGCTGCCCTTGCCCCGCCAGCGTCGTAGGCAACCCTCCTACACTCGTGAGACCGAGTTGCCTACCTGTAAGGGGCCTCCCAGCCGCCGCTGCCCGAGCCCCGCCAGTGTAGGCAACCCTCTCGCACTCGCGCGGCCGAGTTGCCTACCTGTAGGGGGCTTTCCAGCCGCTAACCGAGCCCCGCCAGCGTAGGCAACCCTCCCGCACTCGTGAGACCGCGTGGCCTACCTGTAGGGGTCCTCCCAGCCGCTGCCCGAGCCCCGCCAGCGTAGGCAACACTCCCGCACTCGCGCGGCCGAGTTGCCTACTTGTAGGGGCCCTGCTCCCGCTCTCCAGCCTGCACCGTCGGACCTGGGCGTCACGTCGTCCCCTCAAAATGGTAATAATAGAATCGAAAATGATTCGGGTGAAACCCCCCGTCCCCCTTGTGGAATGGATGATCCCCGGCTGACCCGCCGAGCCCTTGTCCAGAGAGGGCGGTGCTGGAGCCCGCGCTGGAGCCTGAGCTGGAGCCTGCGCTTCATCAATCTCCTGGGCGTCAATCAGCCGTGTAGTGCTTCATCATGCACATACCCTTGTATCTCATTAACACGGTGGAGGGGGGTAGGGTGGGGTGGGGTGGTATGCGCGGCCGGTGATCCCCCAGATTACACTGTCATCCAAAACCCACTCCGCGTGGCCAGGTCGGGCCAGCGGGGTCGCTCTACGCAACCACGCCGGCCTTGCTCCAGAACAACAACAACATCAACATAACTATGTTGTTTGCGTGCTCGATCCATCCAAGTGCAGGCTCCACTCTTCTTGTTCAGCCGTCGTTGAGATGTTTGGCAGACAGTCCCGCCTTATGGATCTACAGTCGGCACTTGCGCGGTCAGCACAAGTGCAGCACAGCGGTCAGGAGCACGGCGTGCAGCACAAGTGCGTCCCCTGCCGTCCCTATGCCGCTGCTGCTGCTGCTCGTTTCCAGCGACCATATTGGCGCGCGACGGCCCGATAGGGTAATGGATGACAGGACAGAGACCAGGCCGACCGGACCGGACAGCCGTCAGCTGATCTGTCGCGCCGGGCCCGGCCGGACAAGGTGGACGACGGGGCGGGACGGGCGGTACGGCCCCTCTCCACCACCACCACCACTCCAGCAGCAGCAGCGCCGCTCCAGCAGCCGCAGCAGCAGCTCCTATAGCCGCGGCTCCGGCCGAGGCTCCGGCCGCTCCAGGGGATCCAAGATGGCGGCGGCCGGCGGGGCAGCGACCGCGCGCCGCGCCCCGCCAGGCCCAGGCCGGCCCGCGAGATAGCAGAGCAGCACAATCAACGCCGGATTCTTGTGGCGGGGCCGGAGGGGGCTCGGCCGGGGGGGCTGAGCAGCCCGGCGCGGCGTCGTAGCGGCGTAGTGCCTCCGGGGAAACACAACTCCAGCGCTGCTGCTGCCGCCGCCGCTCCATCCAGCCAGCGAGTCACTTTCTTGTCGCGCGGGAGTCGCTCGCACCGCGCGCCCGCAGCGACGTCCTTGCGAAAGGGGCCCCCACGATTCGATCGGGCGTTGCGGCGCGCGATGCAGTTTAATGCGTCGCGGAATCTTTTCTCATTCTGCAAGAGCAAAAAAGTTGTTGGAGACAAACACAAAAAAGCGGCGCAAAAGTATTGAAAAGGAGCAAAGCGTTGGACTCGGCGGCGTGTGGTAATGTACCTTGGCGTGTTGCCCCGCGGGGGCCAGAGGTCAGTTCGTGAGTTCGGACTCTAATAAAACGGAAAGAGATGAGGAGTGGGGGCGGGGCTGTCGGCTACGCCGCGGGAGTATCTAGGGCCCGGAGTCGTGCTGACAGCTTCCCGGGCCGGGGCCCCGCGCGCCACCTCGCGGGCCGCACCGCCTCTCTCCTTCCACCTCTTTACCTCCGCTGTCCGTCCGTCCGTCTCCTAATTGCCACACGACGAGCCGGACCTGGCCAATGTCTCCATACAGAGCGACACATTGGCGGGGGCCGCTATCTGGGCGGGACTATCTCGGGAGCCCCGCCGCCACCGCGCCGCCCCGTGAGCTGGTCCGTGCTGGAGTGCCTCCTCCTCCTGGTGCTGCCCGAACCGACATCGGTCCAAACTCGGCGCAGCGCGAGTAAAAAAGTGAGCTGCTCCGATAGGTTTATTGTTTGACGGGGTGTGCCCCTTCTGCCCCCCCCCTTTCCTCTTCAGCCACACCGGGCAGTGATGCCGATCTGCACACAAAAAGCGTTACAGCGCTGTGTGTGTATGTGTGTATGTATGCGAGAGACGGCTCGATGCCTCGCGCGATGCGCGATTCGAGTGGTTTTCACAGTCGTGCTAAATCAGCATTGCGGCAGTTTGTGCCCGGCGTGGCTCGGCGTGGCGCGCGGCGTGGCCTTCCCCGGTATGGCAAGGGCGAGCCCGGGCCCCGAGCCGCGCCGAGGTGAGCCGAGGTGAGGATAGTTGGATACTGCTCGTTTATTTGTCCACATTGTTTCGCCGGGAGCGTGAGGTCGGCGCTGGCAGCGCCGCGCGCGCTTTGTGCACCTTATATACATGAAACGGGTCGAAAACGAGGTGGAAAAAGAAAGAAAAAGAGGCGACGACGGGGGTTAAAAAGAGCTAAAACTTGCGCCGAAGCGGACAAAAGGAGAGGAGAGGAATGACCACGATCAGCC
>NW_026267196.1:1619776-1623915 GCF_000697945.3 Frankliniella occidentalis
GGCGGCCCACCTTGCCTCACGGTCCATTGTTGTCCTGAAAAGCGCTGCCCTGATCGGTTCCTTTCCACAACACATTCCAAATCCGCGCGAAAAGTCTACCCTGCCCCTCGAGGACTCGGATTCTCCGCGTGGACATCGTGCCGGTGTCTAGCGGAACCCGCCGAGGCGAGGGGAACCCTTCCCCCCGCCCCGAGGCCGCGGTGAACACCTGGCCGACGCCAAGCGCCCTCCAGGACCACGCCGGCCTCGTGGAGTCTCGGCCCGGCACCTCTTGTCCATGAGTGTACGCCGGGCGAGAGCGCGCCGCGCCGGGGGGCGGGCCCGGGGCGGGCGGGGGGCCGGGGCGTCCACAAAGGAGCCTCGTCTCTCTCAGGTGTGTGGGGGAGGACGGGAGGACCCGGAGGACCCGAGGGCTCACCTCAATACGGCTGAATGGCCCGGCAACAGCAGCAGCAGCAGCGCCAGATCCAGCCAGAGCCAGCAGCACGGCTCCAGCGCCGCGCTGTCGAGGAGCTCCGCCTTCCCCGGCCGTGCTGCATTCCACCCTGGAGTGCCTGGTCCTGGAGCGGGTAGTACAGCGTCGTGCCTACCCCGGGCGGGCTCGCGCCCCGCGGTCCTGCCCGCCCCGCCACACCTCACCGTCACCACGCCCCACCCCACCACACCACCCCGCCCCGCCCGACCTTGCGCGCCCCCATTGTTTTACATCCGTTTGCATACTCCACGCCGTCACACTCTGCTCCTTTTGGGTCGCACTGGCGGCACAAAGGGGTTATTTGTGATTTAGGTAAGGGCGCGGCGGCGTCCTCCGGGGTCCTCTGGACACGGCCCTGGACACTGTCGCGGACACGGTCCTGGTGGAGGAGGGAGGGGAGGGGGGAGGTCCCCGGCGGCGGCGTGCTGCAGAGAGAGCACCTCGCCTCCTCTCGCCTCTCGGTTTGTGTTTCATGAGCGCTTTTGCCTCATGACCCCTCCGGCTCAGCTCGGCTCGGCCCCGCCGCGTGCAGATGGCCAGATCAGCACAACTGCGATCTCCGCCGCGGCCGGATCGTGCAGGAATCCCGCGGAATGCCGGGCCGTGCGCTCGCGCCGCGCTCGCCGCGCTCACCATAGCCCGGGCCGCTGCTCACCAGCTCACCTGCACCACGACTCGTGCGTTGTCTTTGTCGCTCATCGCGAGGCTGGATCATCCATTACTTTATCTGTCTGGAGGGGCGGCTGCTCGCCGCGCTGCTCGCCGGTCCTCGCCGGGGTCGGGCCGCGATCGCATCTGAAGCCGGATTGGGTTGCTCTCTCGCGCAGAGACACGCACGGGGCGATGGTACGAGACGGGGCGGCGGCGATCGCGACGAATCCAGAATTATTCGCGTTGTCATACGGCACGACCAGTTTTACTTAATCCGTGTTGAGGTGGAAGCGGTCTGTAGCCGTGTGTGCGGCGTGGGGCTGCTGAGGAGAAAAAAGGATTATGACAGGAACAAATAATGGATGGAGAGAGAGAGAGGGAGACGAGGGAAACTGCCGAATTTTTGTGACGCTTGGTCGAGCCGCCCATACCTCTGCGATAACTCCGAGCAACCCACTCGGTGGTGGGGACCTTTTTTATGGAACCTTAAAAAAAATGTTGAAAGAGACGAAGAGAGAGAGGGTGGAGGGGGTCGTTTTACTTCAAAACTTTATGGACCGCCGTGGCGGCAGGGGGTTCTACATGAAATTTTGGTTTGAACCGCTAGATAAAGCGTTTATGGACGTCGTTAAAATACGACAGTACACTGCAAAACGAAAGCGGCGCGGTCGATAAAAAAAGTAATTGGTCGATTTGTTATGGCATGGCATCCCTGTGGACCGACAACCTATAATACCATCAGCAGCCCTCCTCTGACAAGAGCCGACGGCTAATCTGATTTTTCGTGAACTGCGACCAAAAACCCAGTGGGCCCGAGCGAGCATCCTTTGCTCGTTTGTTAATTCAAGTCAAGGCACACGACGACATATCGCAGAGGCTTTTACAGCACATCGCTATCCGGCTCCGGCTGCGCCCGGCTGCCAGGCGGTGTGGTGGTGCACTTATCATGCAACGTCATCTGCCGTGTGGTGCAGTCAGCGGCCTAAAGTCCTAAACCGACCAGTTCGCCCGGTCCCGCGAGGCTTGCCCCTGCCACCCTTTGCAGCGCGTGTGCGCGTACAGCTGCTCCTGCTGCCACTGCTGCCACTGCTGCCGCCGCTCACCAGTGTCATTCCAAACATCTCTCGTAATAACATAATGACGACTCTCTGGCCGGGAGGGGCACCACTTGGGCACCGCGCGGCCAAACCAGCAGCGGCAGCAGCAGCAGCGCGGCGGCCACCGTTCGAAGAATCCCGCGCGCTGCCATAATTACTACCACAGCTACCCCCCTCCCCCGACTCCCTGCCACCACCACCTCCGTGCACCATGCCCTTCTCTCTCCACCAGCAGCGGGGCCGGGTCCATCTGATACCCCTGGGCCGGACACGCATGGGGCATAACTCATATGCTGCGCGACGCGACGGTTAGGAAGAGGGGAGGGGGAGGAGGAGGGGGGAGGAACGAGGAAGAAAGAGAGAGAGAGAAAGAGCAAGAAGGGGGAGAGGGGTTTAAGAACAAAGAGCTGCCCTATAATACCACCCCATAACGCCTGAAAAACACCCGGTTAGCGCCATATCGTGTTCGGCCCGGCTGGCCGGGGTGGTCGGTCATGTTGGCGGCGGGGGAGGCCGCCAGCCGGCCGTGATGTCACACTACTTGGCACCGCCCGCGTCCCGCCGGCCCGGCGCGGCCCAGTGCCGCGGTCACGCACAGCCGAGGCGTCCCATGCCGGTGCATGCCCCTCCCCGACACCGGGGGTTACTGATTTGAGGCTCATTGGCAATCGAGTGAAACCTGGAATCATGGGGAATCAAGAGAGGCGCGGCGGAGAGTGTGAGGAGGCGGCGAGAGTGAGAGGGCTGAGGGCCGAAGGAGAGAGAGAGAGGGAGAGAGACAGACGAGCCGTCGGAACGTCGTGGAACGTGCTGGAGAGGCTGGCGGAGCGTTGTGCTTCGGCCCTTGGCGTCTCTCCTTCCCCTCTTCCTTCTCGCTGGTAGCAAAGGGCCGCCGAGTGTGGCGCGGCGTGGCGCGGCGTGGCGCGGAGAGGGGGCCGTCCCTAAGGAGACTTGAACGCCGGGCGCAGCGAGAGCCGGCGTCGGCGGGGAACCCGTTTCCCCTTTCGTACCCAAACACGACTGCCCCGCGCTCAGCGACACTCCTCCTCTCGGGGCTGCTTGTTTACGCTTTTGTGTTTACGCGTCTCGTAGTGGATCCTGCCTGAGGCTATCCGCCGGGCTATGATGGGGTGTCTGCGACTCCTCCCCGAAAGTGAAGTGAAGTGAAGGGCGCGACTTTGAGCCGTCGAGTCCACCAGGTTCAGGGCCGCCGTCACTTTTCACCATAGCCCCGCGCGGAGCGGACGGCAGGGAATGGAGGAGAGGCGAAGAGAAACAAAACGAAAAAGGAAGGCGGAGGTGCATCGCCGCTGCAGCAAATCATGCTACACTCATGCGGTGTATAACCTGGCCTGCCACGTGTGAAGGAAAAAATAACAAGGTAGACGCACGTTAAAACCGTGTGAAGCTTAGCTAAATGTGCGTCTACCTTGGCCTGCGGCGCGCTAAAATTAAAATGTTTTCGCGATTTTGGTTGGCATGCCTGTCCACCTCACATCCCACGTCTCACGCCAGGCGCCTCACTTCACGCCGTCTTCCGGGCGGTCTCCCCTTGCGCTTCCTAACAGAGCTGAGCATTTAAAGTTAAAGTTTAATTTCAAGTTCAAGTTAAGCTCAGCAATAAGAAGGACGGAGGGGAGGCGGATAGAAAGAAAGAAGGAAAGGAGGAGGAGAAGAGAGGAAAAGGGGGAGGGGGGGCGGCTCCACACCTGCAATCAGACGTGGGATTCGATCCGTGATTGAGGCTGGAGGAAGAAAGGAATGTGTAGAAGGATGGGTTCAGAATGAAGTGGCGGAGGGGGCGGGGTGTGGCGCGGGGCCGGCGGGGAGTGAAGTGTGGTGAGTGCATCGACGGGCCGCCAGGCAAGGCAAGGCCAAAGGGAAACCGGAGGGAACCCTCGGCCCGGCCGAGAGCA
>NW_026267196.1:1623965-1625562 GCF_000697945.3 Frankliniella occidentalis
CTCCCCTTCTTTCCTCTCGCTCTTCCTTCAGCCAGCCTGGCGAGATGAGTCCCCAGAGATATGCGAAGCAGCCGGGCGGCGGTAGCGAGGCATACCTTAAACACTGCTCCAGGAGTCAGGGGGCTTAAAGGAAGGGGGAAGGGGGAGAGGGGGGAAGGGCAGGAGGAGCAGGATGCGCCGATATGGGGCCATAGCAGGGGCCAAGGCAGGCAAACTTGCAGCAGTAATGTACATGATTCGACATCCCTGCCCGAGCCGCCATTGCGACCCCCCCCCCTCCTTTCTCTTACTGCCCCTTTTGTTTTTATCGCCGTCTCTTCGCAATAATTAAAGTCAGTCACACACACACAGTCTCAAGCCGGTCTCACACACACACGCGTCCCTATTAGGCTGGCCTTCCCGCCCTGCCCACGCAGATTTCGGCGACACTGAAGCGCCCCAGGCCGGCCGTGCGGTCGGGCTCGGCTCGGGCGGCGCCTTGGTGCCATAGCGCGAGCACGAGGGGCGAGGTCGGCACAGTTAAGTCTAACGAGTCATGCCTCGTGACCTTTGCCCTCTCTCGCCCCGCCGCGCCGCGCGCGCGCTCCCCGCGGAGCGGTCTCTTTTGCTGATGAGATATTTCGCAGGTCTTGCCAGGCGGGTACTACGTCGTGCCCGTGAGCGCCGCGTGAGAACCAACTGCGGGGCGGGGCGGGGCGGGGTGCCAGTACCGCCAGTGTTGTGGTCGCGCCTCGCCTCGTGAGATAGTTTGGGTGAAACTGTTTGCCTTGGCTCGGGCTGTCGCTTCGGGCTGCGGCCGCTTGCCGACGGGCTGCTCGGCTCCTGCTAGCTCGTGTGTGTGTGTGTGTGTGTGTGTGTGTCGCAACCCGAACCGTTTCATTAGGAGAGACCTCAACGCGCTGCCAGGACATAAGCTCCACCATAGGAGGGCGTGGGCCGCGCGGGGACGGCGCCGCCGCCGCCGCCACGGGCGCAGAGGTTGTCGGAGCCTCGTCAATCTCTGTCCGAGATATATACGAGGTGGTGCGGTGTGGTGTGGTGGGCTCTGATTCGCGTGCCCGCCCCGCCCGCTGCCCTGCGCGCCCCGCCCGCCCAACTTCCGAAAGTGAGGCTGTCCCGCAGGGCACGCGCGCGCCCGGGTTGCCTACTCACTCGGGCGGCCCGGAGGGCAGGGCGCCAGGACGGGACGGCGAACGGACGTGTTGAAGTACTGCTAACTGTGGACGGGGGAAATCAGCCACCTGGGTGTGTGGCGTGGACACTGCGAGGGGAAACACACACACGCACGCACACACGCACACAGGCACGGCGCAGAGACGTGGGCGCGCGACAACCGAGCCGCCGCAGCCGGGGCCTTGTGCTCAGCTGACCGCTGGTGCTCACGTCAATAACGCCGGGTCGTCTCGTCGCGATCGAAACAATATTTTTATTTTTTATTTTAAAGTTTTCTCTCTCTCTCTCTCTTTGGCGGCCACCAATTAGCATGTCGACGCCAAGGCCGCCAACGACCACCACAATGCAAGCTGCGCGTGTCACACACGAGAAATTTATTATTAATTTTGCTGTCGCCGTGTTTATGCGTGTGTTTGTGTGTGTG
>NW_026267196.1:1626751-1630249 GCF_000697945.3 Frankliniella occidentalis
CTTTACCCCCCTCTCCCCCTCCCCCTACCGTTCTCATCTCGTGGTTCTGATTAGAAATCAGTGCCGAGTGCCATAGCGCCAAAGCGCAACGCAACGCCATCCGTACTCACTCTACCAACGTGCGCTCTGCGAGTAGCCAGTCTCCCTTGGCCAGGTCGCAGAAGCCCATGACGGTGACAGTTTCTGTTCAAGCGTAGCTTATGGAACTGTTGCTTATAGTTTTACTTTCCCTGTGATGCTCAATGTGATTTCAAACTTGTACTATATATGTTTCATATCTAATTTATGAACCAATTGAGATCACAGTGCTTTAGACTATTTAACATGCTGACTGCCTTTTACCATCAGCCATTATTGTAGTCAATGCTACCCTGTACTTAACAGTAATACTCCACCTATAGCTCAGAAATGTGAAGAAATATTTTTTTTTAACTTAGCTTGGCATAGTTAGTAATGGTCAGTCTAAATTTATTATGCTGTGCTAAAAGTTGTGGTTGATGCAAACACCTCACATATGTTCATCAATGTTAGCCTGAAAATTGATATTGATAACTTATGATCAATGCACACTGTGGTTAACACTCTTTGATGTGATCTCCTGCATGTCTTTTTCTTAATAAGTTTGCCAAACTTCTAAAAATTTGTTAATGCTTACAATGAATATTCTTGTGCCATTTTATGATTCTGGCATCAAATTTTATGTCAAGTGGTTTACACTTACATAGAGGTGACTTAATATGATGAAGATTTTTCTCCTACGAAGCCCTAAATGCCATATTCTGACTGATCTTCAAGATTTGTATTAAAACTGAATGGTAAAATGAGTTTACCAGGGCGCGTTGCCTGTCACCCTATTGTATTGGCCCATTTTAGCTCATGCTTTCACAATAACTCTACAAGACAATTTTTTTTAATGTGTACCTATGGCTGTATGGAAACTTCCTTTACAAGGCAGTTGTATTCTGTATGAAATGTATTTTAAATGTAAATTATGTAAATGAAAATTTTATATGATTCTAAGAGAAGTCGTTAAATTTATATGAATGTTAACAAACTTAAATAACTCATTGGAATGTATGAAGTTGTGTGCTTTATCTATACAAAGAACTATTCTTTGCTCTTTCTGTAACTATTTTGTTTATGTGAAAATGGAATTTCTGCTATGTTATGGCAAAGAGTAGTTCTTTGATCTTACCAAAAACAAATGTACAACATCTTTGACTGTGTGATGAAATCAAAACTGTGTACAACTTCTTACTGCATTTGTGTGGAATTTGAGTGTTTTGTCTGTGATATTAATATTAAGTTTTTAATTATGACCAACATCCCAGTGTGTTAAGATGAAATTTTATCCATGAAAAATTAGAAGTCATTGTTATTGATGTTTGTTTTGACAGCTTTAAAATATCTGAAGTAACTTTATTTGAATGGCACTTATTTCAACTTCTTCAAAACCAGTTTATAGTGAATTTATTAGCTATTGTCTTTTGGCAAAATTATAGTTCAAATAATCGGTAGCAACTTTATTTCTATAAGTGCCATTAATAGTCAGGGTAAAGTTGGTTTTGATACTTACAGAGCAATGAAATTGTAAATTTTACTGTATATTCAGAGATAAATGAATATTGTTGAAATTTTTTAACCTTATCAGTTTTGTGTTGGAACAAAGGCAGGGAGTTCACAATTCATTGATCAAAGAGAGCTTTATTTATATACCAATGAATTTGTTGAAACTCTTGAAAAAAATGGATAAGCTGAGGAACAACACCATTGTTCGTACAGATGGATATATGTTCACCAATTTTTTGGTGTTAATCAAATCACCGTACTGGTCTGTTTTTATTTTACTGATGTAATAAAGAATTTATATGGAAACAGTGTACTTCTTATACCTTCACACACTTAATTCTGTCAGACATATGGTAAATGGAGGTTCCATTTTTTTGAAAAATTCAATGCTTGAGCAAGCAGCTCTCCAGCTCTCTACTCAATAAATATTACAAGGGATTCCGGTGGTTCGAGTTCACTTCACCAAGCTTTCGTTTGAAATTGAAGTTACGTCAAAAAATGCCTCACGCTCAAGTTGACAGTTGGGCAAAACAACTATGGGGACGATTCGATGTAGCCTTTCCTCATACGAGCCGTTGTCAAGTTACCGCCTCGGGGTGGGCAGACCCGCCCGACACCCGAGCGTAACAGAACTGCATACCTCACAGGCGCTCAATGCGGTGTGCGGGTGGGGGGCGTTGCTTTCTGAACAAAGTTCATGTAAAGCGCAGATTACCTCAAATGCCAATCACCTCTTCAAAAGCAAGGGTCAAGTACCGCTAAAACTTATACCTCTAAACAATTTACCTCCAAAAATGTACTGTTGTGAAGTGCGTTCACACACGCCGCTGCTATTCCGAGTTTTATATTTGTATCTCGCTGCTCTTGGCGTCCGATCTGGTGACTTTTCCAAAATTCCAAAAGTGCTGTCCGACTAGGTTTTGTCCGACCTAATTTTCTATAAGTAGACCCGGAGTCGCTCGGAGTACTTTCCTCATCCCACCGAAGAGCCACCTGATTTAGGAACGGGATCAGTCGAACCACAGTGGTCAGAACATACTCCCGCGGGTACTGAGACGGTTGACGCGTACCTTGGTAACGGTTACGAGGGAGAGGAATCGGAGTTCCACTAGGATTCCGATTACAGGACTATCTTGGATTCGTGTACGGTCCAGGCTAACTAGTGAGCGCCCGTGGGGTATGCAGCTCTGTTAAGCTCTGGTGTCGGGCGGTTCTGCCTATCTCCCAGGCGTTCGCTTGGCGACAACGCGGCCATGATGGTCAGTTAACGCCCCCCAATATAACAATATATCTCATCATAGAATTTAACTTAAATTTTCTCCCCGTTTTGTAAGATTAAATGACTTCTAGTCATTTTATGAGTGAACACCATTATTGTGTCTTCCAATGAAAATTTTGAATTTTTTAAAAGTTTTCAAATTAAAAGTGTATTATTACTTGATTTGGACGAGACGGCTCCGATTGTCCGAAGCTTCTTTGTCCGAACCTAATTTATCTACTTTAGTAAATAAAACGAGTAAAGTAGTTAGTTACATTATGTTATTGCATTTAGTGGCAGTTGTTGAAATAAGAGCTAAATCAGGTACAGATACCATCAGGAGGGCAATTGAAGTGCCTAACTGCAGTTCCGGGCCAAGAAAAGGGTAAATGAAATAACTTACGCTATTCCACTAACATAAGTAAATAATCTTATTTTTGAACAAGTCTTGGTTCGCGCCACGCCGTGGATCGGCTGTAGTGTTCCACGGCTCTCGGATCTGCGATGGGTGGGTCACTTTCCTAAGTGCCGGGCGCGGTATGGGGGGAGGGGGGGGGGCGAAATTGCAAAGTTCAGCGGTCTCATAGCGCCTTATAGGTAGGCAACATCTTGCTTGTAGAGCTTGCGTGTATTGCGGGATGGCCTACCCGGAGTCTCGCAGGCGCCGAACC
>NW_026267196.1:1634993-1636821 GCF_000697945.3 Frankliniella occidentalis
TTTTTAGCGAAAACTGATGGGTCCGGATTTTGACGGAAGAGTAGTCGAATCGACAGGGGTGACCCAGGGAACCACAAAACTACTTTTGGTTCCGTCAGAAACCACCCCTGTCCACAGAAACTTGCGTTTTAAAGGTGGTCTAATCTGGCGGGCTACCTAAGGAAGGGGCACCGGCTAAGAACTCTGCTGTAGTGGGTAGGCACCATGATATTTAGACAGAGCATGTGAAAAGGGAGTTTGCCCCATCAATCCAAACCAATTCCAGCAATTTCCCAAATTGGCAAGATTTTTAAAAGACATTTTCAGTGATAACAAATCAGCCTGGATTTTGACAGAGGAGGCTTGAAAGCAACAACAAAGAACCAAGGCACCACAAAAAACATCAAAAACCACCCTTTGATGCACATGAAAGGAAGCTCCTCATATTGTCTGTACAGAGACAAATTAGACCAGCGTTGGTTACTGTCATGTCAACTCACCTATTCTTTTGGGTAAAATTACTCCATAGACTTCTCTTGCTCATGTCAAGAACATTTCTGGGCCGAGTTCCTGCAATCATATTAAATGGTACTTTTAGCGCTCATCTACTATTAATTACATATAATTTACTCATACAATGCACTTTTAAATGCCTCTCCCCCCATGCGTCTCTAAATGACTATGGTCTTTCAAATAACTAATTTTGGTACTGGATTAAACGTTAAGTACGAAGGGGCAGCTGCAAATTATCTGCAACGCGCATTATTGATTGATTGTTTAGGGGATTACGCAAATAGTACCACTCGGTTTGCACCCCAATCAGAAAGTAATAAAGATTTCTGTTCCACGAGAATAAAATAGAGTAAAATATATGATATGTGATAAAACACTAGCAGGTTCACCCATTTGCATACGGACCTACAACAGTATTTAACATACTGCATGGATTGGAGGAGTCTAACCCCATTCAACACTTTTTCAACAAAGCTGACAGTGAGTCAAGTTATTTACATCACGGGCATCATTTACTCGGCCTCAAAAAATAACTTACAACTTAATTGTGCTTGTAAAAATTGAGCCACAGGAGCATAACCTCCTACAACAATAACCGGAATGGAACAATTCAATATTCCGGACCGGAAACAAGTAAAGCACTATACCTTGCGATTAATAACGAAAAGCGGCGATGTCCACTCTACAATTCTGGTTAAAATCCTATGATCATTAATTATATGAGAAGTTATTATCGGTATTTGGCAGAAACGCCGATCGAGACACCGAGTTTCACTATGTTTGTTTACGTTTCCATAAAGGCGCGGGAAATGCGCGGTGGGGGTGGGGAGGAGGAGAGGGGTAGGGGACGCGGCACGGCAAAGGGGGAGAGCAATAATTACGGCATACTCACCTCACCGACATATCGTGGTCGCGGGATGTGATTCTCTCCTGGGGTAGGCAATCCCGCCTCACTTGTCCAGGATGTGATCCTTTGGGGATGCTTCCCGTCCCGTGCATCGTTGTGTGGCTCCAGGCGGCAACGCCAGGGAAGTGCCATGTGACAATAGTGAATTGATCTGGATAATAAACTATTATGGGCGATTTGCTATTAATAATAATCACATTTGGCGACTTTTAAGAAATATGCACCAGCCGGGGTACACGACGTTTGGAGCCGAATCGTATTTGTCGTGGGAGTGTCATCGGCGTGCTCGGGAGGTCCCCAATGACGTCCCCGGGGGGCCCGGACGACATCGGCACTACCAGATTTGGACTCAGCGTGCGAGAAAACCCCCGAACACGATATTTCAGTCATCCTGGTCGTTCCGAGGTTGACGGTCGGTCGGTCGGCCAA
>NW_026267196.1:1637164-1642079 GCF_000697945.3 Frankliniella occidentalis
CGGCGGCCTAATCTCCAGGCGCTTGAGCGCCCGTGCCGGTAGGCCACCCGCCTAGGAGGCGTGTGAGGCGGCGGCCTATTCCCCAGGCGCACGAGCGCCCGCGCCAATACAGGAGTAGGCCGCCTGCCCCGTGCAGACAGGCGTCTCTCCTCGGTCGACTATATACCACCCAGGGAGCCCTTCTCACCGATGGATGGGCGGACGATGCACAGCGGGAGGTCGGGGTAGCTCCTCGCCACCAGGTCCTCGGCCAGCCGCTTGGAGTAGGTGTAGGTGTTGGGGTGCGGCGCCAGCAGGCTGTGGAAGAGACAGCGCGCGGGTCAGCGGTCAGCACACAGACACAACAGCCCCGACCCCGCGTGCGCGCGACACCTCACCTGGGCGCCACCTTCTCGAGCGTCTCCTCGTCCACCATGTCCCCGCAGCTGATCATGTTTTCGGGGGTGATGGGCGGCGGGTACGTTCGCTCCTCGAGGTTCTCCACGTCGCAGTGACAGAACGCCGTGGACGTGTGGACGAACACCTGCGGAACAGGGTGGGAGACGAATGAGATCAGGTCGAAGTTACACATGTACACATGTAGTTTTCTTCTGAACGAGTGCAAGGCGCACAGCATAACGCTTACGCCATTTTTATGGCGGGCAATGCGCCAGGCGGGCCGAGTGCAGCCTCCGGGCGCCCAGAGCGACCAGCACGGCGGAGGCGGCGGCGCCCCACGCCACGCACCACACCACGCACCACGCGCCGTCCCGGACCGACGAAAGTGGGACTCACTTCGGGCACCAGCCTGGCCCGCCGTCGCCGGAGTAGAGACGTGCAGACTCGGGCGGGGCCGAAATGACCTCTGCGCGTGGCGTCACTAAGGACCTTTGCAAAACTCGAGCTGGTTTTGCACCGACCAAGTCAGCCCGTCTGGCGCGCAGCCGAAACCAGACGACACTGTTAATTATGTTTCCTCGGGGAATTATTTAATGCTGCCCCTCTCATTATTTTGAGTCACAACGTCTTTTTATCGTTGTCGCGAATAAAAAACACAATGCTTGGACGGCGTACCTTGAGGTGCGGTAGTTCCCTGGCGAGCTGCAGGGCGCGCTGGGTGCCGCGGGTGTTGAAGTGGAGCGCGTTCTTGAGGCTGCCCTCCAGCTTGAGGGTGGCGGCGCAGTGAAACACCACGGACACGTCGCGCTGCAAAGCACCACAGACACAATTAGTATAGGACTCTGTTGGGTAGCAGCAACATCCACAAAAATGTTTACGTCCTCCGGGTCGCGTCGCCCCGCAGCTGCGGTCGACGCTCGTCCCGTCCCTCGCCGACGTCACGGTGACCTCGAGCACTCACCTTGATCCGCTCCAGGTCGTCGTCCCCGATGCCCAGGCTCTCGAGGCCTACGTCACCCGCCACCATCCGCATCTTGGACAGCTGCTTGGGACAGTCTCTGCGCACGCGCTCGAACACCTGCGGGCGCACAGTACAACAGTGAGGAGAGTCCTCGTCCCTGCGGACCGCCGTCGAGGGGTCGTTTGGTATAATTTCAAGCGTGCTCCATTTTTTCTGTCCTGGCTTTTTCCTGATTTTTGTGAGTGAAGGAACCCCAAAGCCCCCCCGGTCACCATGTCCCGTCACTCACCGGTAGGTCCTGGATGGCCGCCATCCGCTCGGCCGGCGTCTTGCCCCGCTTGGACCGCATCAGCATGTAGATGGGGCCCACGTCCGGGACGGCCCATAGCAGCTTCTCGACGAGCACCTTGCCGAGCAGGCCCGTGGCGCCCGTCACCAGGACGCCGCGGCCGCTGTAGAACGCCGCCACGCTGCTGCGCGGCTCCCCCATCCTGGAACACGTCGGCGCGCCGGTCAGGTCTCTCAATCTCAATGTTCGGCTCCTTTCCGTGGCGAGCCGTAACCTTGCCTTGCGTTATCGCAACGCAAATTGCAGGCCACGGTGTGAGGAGCAATACCATCCGTGCCTAGTCAGCCAAGGCGAGCCAAAGGCGCACAGGCAACAGCCGTGCACCGTACGCACAGATCTGCGAGTGTTACCTGAACTTTTCACAGAAAAAAAAATAGCTGTGTACTAAACCCAATAGCTAACTGAGGGATAGCTAATCATTTTGCTATGTACCTAAAACTGTAAATAAGAATTTAGGAGTGTAACTAAACATGTATAAATTTTTAGCTAAATAAGTAGTTTTCCCCTAATTAGCTGTCTAGCTATATAGCTAATCTTCTTTTGTGTATGTACGCTGTGCGCTGCGGGAGGAAAACGTCATGAAAAAATTGGAGAGGAGGGGGGGGGAGGGGAGAGGAACGCGCCTGCTGTGCCGAGAAGAGTAACGGGAGGGAGGCAGCAGCAAGGCCCCCATAGCAATGAGTCCTACGGGCCCTGCAACTTCAGCGCGGGCCCTGCGGAGCCCTGCAGGACCAGCGCGATTGTATCAGCGTGTACGTAAGACGTGCCGGCGAGGCGCGCTCGGCCACTACTGGTACCGCGCCGCGTGTCTAAATGCTACCCGCGTTGCGGCACACCCCAGCGCGCCAAGGCACACTCGCCATCCCGAGGAAAACGATATTTTTCTCTCGGCGCCTCTTGCAAACTGCAAACGACGACAACGACAGTTTTCTCGCTAATAATCCCCCCTTCCCTTCTTTCTCTCTCATTACTATTACCTCTCGCCGATATACCACACCCATCTGAAAAAAAAAAATGGGTCTCTCTAAATGACGGGTATAGAGCGAGGGTAATGACAAATGTAGGGTACGTGTCGGCGTTGCGTTGCGCGGTGCGGCACGGTCCATCGCGGCGTGGGGGTCTCCGTCCCGTCGCGAGAGACTCGCGTCATTATGCATGCACCTGCAGCCAGCCCTGCGCCGTCGTGAGCATACGGCTGAGCAGCGCTGACCAACGCTGAGCAACGCTGACCAGCGCACATGCATGGCACAATGCAGCGAGCTGCTCGAGCCGAAGCTGCAGCACTCGGGGAAAAAAGGAATGTGGCAAAAAACACGCGCATGGGCAGGTTATACTCGTGACAATTCCCGCGCCCGCGCAAATTAAGACTCGTGAGACGGACGACGAGGTAGGATGCACCACTGTATACAAGGAGGAGGAGGAGTCGCGTCCCTCGCGCCATTTGCGAGGATGGCTTCTGGAGAGGCTCGGCTTGCACGCTTGAGTGGTGTAGCATGCTCCAGCCAAGTGCAAATATACTTGCACGGTGCTCAGCGGGTGCGTAGTAGCGCCCTCTGTTCCAGGAATGTGATCAGCGGGAGACTCTTGAAATTAGTGAGTCAAGGCCATACTGCTGCTGCTGCTGCGCTGCTGCTGCGGCGGCTGGTTTGTCGAAACCGTGCGGCCCGTCCGTCAGTCGCATTCGACGCCATCCTCCAGGACTCCGCTCAATCCCGCGCCTGTGCCAGGTGTTCCAGTTCCAGTGCCGCGGGTTTGCCTTTACTTAATTCCGCTCGGAAGGGATCGTCCAGGAAGTACGTCCGTCATTCGCCGTTTCAGTTCAGACTCTTTGCTAGCTGTGATAACGCCTGATGGGTAGGCAACGTCTTTGTCTGCAGTGCATCCATGTACTGCGGGGTGGCCTACCCCGAGCCTCGCAGGCGCTGAGCTCTCGTAATCAGCCGATCGAATCTGAGAAAAAAACGGACGAACTTTCCGCACGGTCCCTAAACAAGGCGCCATGACCACTTCTGTGGCCCATAAGAGAGTACGCAAACCCGCGACTCTGTAGTGCCCTGCTCTGAAGCACCCGGTACAGTGTACGCGTACAGGGTACACTCTGCTCCGCGCCTTGGGAGTACGTGCACACGTGCCATTCATTATCCCAGACATAACAACCTCTGCCGCTGCTAAACACTGTACATCCAGGATATCATTTTTTTTCTCTGCTTCTATCCGTATTATTGCGATCCCCGCGCACTTTCGTGGACTTCCCCGGAGTGTGTCCCTACACACTGAAAAAAACTAACGTGACATGTGTCACGTCTCTTGAGGCACTTCTCCAGAGAAAACGTTTCCCGTCCCGATGCACTCTCCCTGTGATGCCTCTATCCTTTTATACATAGAGGAGAGAGCATCATGAAACGTTCTCTCCTGAGAGTGCATGATCACATGTGACGTACGTCACACTTGTTTTTCCAGTGTATGACGCTACATATTACTCCACCTCCATCCGCGTGTTTACGCTAGTTATCGATATTTTCTCGGAGATTGAAAACCGTTCTCGGGGGGAGGGGGGGGGGGATGAAAATATCCTGCCTTTCCTTGTACACATAACACCTACACGAGTCCTCCCCGTGGACCAAACGCATTTGCCTCACGCCCGCCCGACCCGGGCCGACTTTCATTTTCTATTCGGAAGGCGTGGTGGTATGATGGCGGTGTGAGGACCTTCCCAAGGCCGGTAAGGTAAGGGCCATGGGCGCAACGACGTGCACTGTTAGAAGAAAGTTGCATTTATTTTTCCCGGATCTAGTGAGCCGCCTGAAAGGTAGGCAATTTGTGCCACAAACCCTTGTAAGTAGGCAACCCAACGTCTAACCCCCCCCCCCCCCCCAGGCCGAACCTTACCGCGCCTGGCTGAGACACGTCTGTCAGGTGCGTGCAACGCACGGACCAGAGGTCTTTTGGGACCTGGGCATACATGACCAGCGCTAGTCGCGGGCGTGCTGCTGACGCTGCACTTTCTTTCGCTTGTTCGTCTTTTCGGGCCCGCGCTGTTGAAATGATGCGCTCCCCTGACAAATCTCTCTGAGGCAAAGACAAGGAGCAAAATAAAGAAAAGTCCGGAGGGACGTAACCAGGGACGAGTCCCCAGTTCCCCCGCGCTCCGGCTTGCTCAGGATGTGCGTGAGGAATGCGTTCAAGACGACTTGGCGGGGTGGGGCGGGGCGAGGCGGAGCGGGGTG
>NW_026267196.1:1642129-1647023 GCF_000697945.3 Frankliniella occidentalis
ATAAAATAAACAATGTACACACAGATTCTCTTTTCCAATTATATTCTAAAACCCATGCAATGAAAGTGAAAATTTTGTAGTGAATTCATTGTATCGGTAAATGTGTTTTTCCTTCATTTATGTACAAAACTGAATGTAAATTAACATAGAATCCATTTTCCATTTTGTAAACAAAACTTTTAAGTCGATCTGACATGGTTTTTATTTGCAGGTACTTACTATACACTTTCCGTGCGGCGGGCTCCACAAAACTGTTCAAAGTAATATGACGGTAGAGATGGATCCCTCGCACGAAAAGAGTTTATACGGCCCAACCCCCTTGGAGACACTATCAAACAAAATTGAACTTATTTCTGTTCTTATTGATTGGACTGTTCAAAAAATTAAAGAGGGTTCTAAATATTATTGTTCTAGCAACATGGGTACTGCAGGCTGTAATAAGGGGTTGGAGGTATCATATTTGAGGCATCATTAAACTTAAAAGAAAGAGTGACTACTTAAAAATTAGACCAATCCATTCAGATTCGCGCCCAAGCCCTGCTCTTTCCTCCACGCTGACAGGCGCGCAGTGAACCAAGTCTGCAACACACAAACAGGCAACAGCTACTTTTAGCATAGAAAGTGAAAGAAGTCGATGAAATTAAACTGACGAAGCGATGGTCTCAAGTCCACCCAAGCAGGGGCAGGTGAACGCGGAGCACTATGCCAAACCAGGACATGTGCATGTGCAGTCGGGACGCGGGGAAACTGGCGGTGGTGGAGCATCAGGATCACACGCGGCGATAGAAGCCTGTTTACTCCTGCCGTTATCTCATCCGTTTCACCCCTCACCCCCTGTTCCCCTTTCCCCTTTCCCCAGCCGTCCGAAACACGCGCGCCATGCTGACGGGCGTCCTGCGCAAAAATTGCGCAGCAGTGCACTGACGCAATACGCGAAACCCAGTTTAAATTTAAATCGGCGCCATGTAGGCGTATCCTATAGTCGTGCAGGTAGGTACTCGCCCTCCTCGGCCGCGGCCGCGATCTGCAACTCGGCGCGCCGCAACGAACGCGAGCGAGCGAGCGTCCCGTGCCGTCCGCGGGGCTGCAGAGTGGATGGCTGCTTTTAGCGCGATTGCTGCACGCACGCCACCGCGGCCTAATCTAACACACTATCTGCCGTGGGTTTTAGGAGTTGCTCGACCCCGGCTGGCCGGCCGGCCTGAGCTGCCCGCGCCGCCGCGCACGAACGCATCGGTAGCGCGGGCAGTCCGGTTCCATTTTATGTTTAAAAGAATTAAAACCAAAACAGTGTTTGTTCAGATTAAACAGGTTTCACTTTGCAATTTTTCCAGGACTGTTTGAAATTTTCCCAAAACTATGTGAAATTTCCCCCAAACTGTGTGAAATTTCCCCAAAACTGTTTGAAATGTTCCAAAACTTATAGGTACGCAGAATTGGTTGGTACATTTCCAACCCAAACTTTGACGCAATGTTCATACACACCTGCACGTCGCCCTCCGGGACGCCCATCTCGGCGGCGAGGAGCTCCATCTCCACGGGGTCCACGTTCTTGGCGCGCTGGAAGGACGCCTCGAGGACGGCCTCCTGCTCGGGGCTGAGGCGGCAGGACAGCACCAGGGAGGCGGCGAGCGAGTAGGGCGCCGGGGCGGCGGCGGGGGCTTGCGCCGACTTCATCATCTGCAACAATTTAACATTGACGTCAGCATTGCGTGGATCGGAGGCGCTGGAGCTGATACATAACGTAAAGGCGGCTATTTTAATTTTGAGTTACGTGTAAGGGAATTGGGGCATTGCTCTGCACAGGGCGGGTCAGCGTCGGTCCGCCAGAGGCCTGGGCCGGGCGCACAGCAGGGAAGCCCCACAAGGACACGGCGGGGCTACTGCAGCGCCGTGCAGCTCAGTGCAGCGACCCGAGCACGGCGCCCCCCGGCCCGGACCAGCCCGCTCGGCCCACGGCGAAGGCGACGCGCGCGGGCTCAACCGCAGACTGGGGCGGAAAGAGGGGGGGGGGGGCGGGCGGGCCCCTTGTAAAGGACCCGCGCGGTCGCGTAGAACGGTGACCGATATCCCCAGGTTCAGCGGCAGGCGCCCGCAACGGTTTGAGACAAAAGCCTCCGGGGCGCGCTCGGCTTTGGCTTCCCAGCAGCTGACGTGGACGGTGCATAGCAGTGTAGACTTTCGTCACATCGCAGACCCTTAAAACCCTACATGAAGCCGAAGTTGATCGGATCCGATCGATACGTATCGATACGCCGCGGGGCAGAGGGATGCGCGTATAGCCAACGAACGCACTGGCACTGCGCACTGCCTCAGGGGACTGGGGCCGCGGAGGCCCGCAGGACATCGGCCGCGGCGGACGGCATTCAGGAGAGAAAGTTATGGCCCAGGAATGCGCAGTGCGGGTCCTAAACCGAATCCTGGATAGCCGCGGAGAAACACCACCCGCCACCACCACCGCGGGTTCACGTTCACGGCAGCGGAAGCGTGTCGCGCAGCTCGGCGGCGCCGCGGCGCCCGGCTAGCTAACAGCCGCGTCCCCCTGGTGGGTGGCTGCTGCAGCGGCCGCGGCGACCTATTATGCCTTCCTCATAGCCTGCTGGTCTATTTGCTGCCCACGCGATGGGCCGCCACATACGCCTCCCGGACGGCTGGACACCCACTCGCCGCCCGGACGGTCGTCGGTCCGCCACCGATTACTAGTAGTGGCGCACACTCTGCACAGTCTGGCACCGGTCCGGTTCAAGACCTTCCTTACGATCCTCTTTGACGGGCGCCGGGGCGAGGGTGCGCCCCTAGAGAGCTAGGCAATCCGAGTCGCAAAGCCGCGCATTGGGCAACCCAACTGGCTGTCGCGCGGGGTCCCGAGCCGGTCAGACATAAAACCGCCCCTGACAGCAGCGAGCGTGGTTATGACGGCCATTCGGTCCAACCGCGTCAGGCTAATGCTCATAGGCCCCGCGCGCCAAGTGGCCGATAGCTAGAGGCGGGGCGGGGCGGGGCGGGGCGGTGGGGCCGACTGGCCACAGCGCGGCGCGGCGGCCGGCCGCAGCAGCAGGATCGTCCTTGCCCGCTAGCAGAGCGGGAAGAAGCCGTGCGTCGCGGACTCCAATCGTTCGTTCGTCGTGGGCAAAATAATAATCACGCATGCAAATGAGAGGGGGCCTGCGCGGCGCGGCGCGCGCGAGCCGAGCGAGCGCCAAAAGGCGAGTAGAATAAGGCCATTCTTGGGCCTAATGTACACATGACTCCCGGGAATCCCGATTTCCAGTGAGGCCCGCCTCCTTGATTTTCGGTTATCAATATTGATTCCCGTGCGTTCCCATGATGATTCCCTGTGATTTTAGTCAGATTGCCCCCTAGGGTGTGGTGTAGACCCGGGTAGGCCTGTGTCCTGTCACCAAATTCTGGTGGCCAGAGTGGCTTGCTAGCTGGAAACAACAGTTAGTTGTAGCTGCTGACGTGAGAAAACAGCCGCAGTGTGTCTGTCAGTCTGGTGTGTTTGCCCGTAGTATCCCGCCCCGTCCCGCCCCGAGGTCGCAGCGCTGTCACGCCGCCGTCACGCCGAGAGTCACGCCGCTTGTGATAAGCGGACAGTGGTATGTAGGTCCCTCCTCACTGACTGACCGCGGTGCAGCGGCGGCGGCAGCAGCAGCAGCGCATGCCTCCGCGCCATGAGGCGCGGCACAGCGTGGCGTGGCGCGGCGTGGCGGCGCCTTGCGTGACCGCGCCGACCACCATTCAAATAACGCGAAGCAGGCGCGGGAGTGCGCGGGGTGCAGCAGGGCCGTGGTGTGGCGTGGCGCCACCACCACCACACGCGGAAGTACACCTCCGTGTGGTCCGACAGAGCGTGCTCCCGGAGCCCAACACAGGAGGAGGCCAGTGAGGCGGGTCGTGTCGCCCCCCCCCCCTCCCGCCCCCAGCGCTGCTGCCGCCGCGCATCCCATTCGCGTCAATGAGAATGTCAATGGAGATGCAAATACCGATTGGCGCGAGGAGGCGCCGCGTTCCACTTGACCTTGAGTCGTGCCGTGGCGCACGGCTGCTGGGCCGGGCAGGGCGGCGGGTAGCAGCAGCACCCGCAGGATAGCATCATCAATCGAGCGAACGCGCGGGGAAAACGACTAGGAGATCACGCGGAGCAGCGCGGCGGATTCCCCTTGGGATTGCCCTCGGACTACCTCCTGATTACCCCCGGATTACCTCGAGAAGATAACCCTTGGATTTGCCCCGGATCAAACTTCAACCCCAGATCGACCACCAGATCGACCCAAGCCGTGTCTAGGCTTACCCACGCCGTGGGGCGGAACGGGCGCCCCACGCGCCCTCCTGGCCCTCCACTCCGCTCCACGAGCGGCTCCAGCGTGCGTCTCCCACACTCCACTTCCCCCGCGAGCCACAGCAGCGGGGAGGGTCAAGACGACGTCGCAAGCGGAGCGCGAGAGATGAGCGCCGTGGAGAGAATCGCGGGAGAAATGAGCCGCGAGAGACCGCGAGAGACGCGCAGGCCAAGGCACGGCGATGTGTGTAAAAGTTAATCTCACGCGTCGGTCACGTGTACTCACGAACACGTGAGCTCACATGCGTGTGAGTGTCTAGCAGGCACGCGCGTGAGGTCTCCTTCCCATGCAGACGTTGTTGGTGTGATGGAAAGTGAGCCACGGGGCGGCCGCACTGTAAATCGAAAAAGGAACATCGGGGGTTTGTACCCTTTTGAAAAGGCAACAAATCGCGTTTCCTACCATGCGAAGGCAAAAACGATGTTTCTTGCCCCTGCAGGCAGGAAATGTTACCTTTTGAGTGTAAGGTGACAATTGTTGCCTTTGTGGTGGCTAGATGTTGCCTTTTTAGGGGGGCCGCCCCTACCTTCCTCCCCGGAGGAAGAGGGACG
>NW_026267196.1:1648814-1657062 GCF_000697945.3 Frankliniella occidentalis
CGGGGCTCGCACGGGGGGCGGTCCGCAGCTCACCAAGAGCGCCGCCGCGCCGCACGGCGCCGGGGTCGTGTTATGTCGCGGCGAGAAAGCAAGCACTCTGCGGCTGCCGTCTGAGAAACATGATTGCAAAGCCTCCCCCCCAGTGGACCGCGCGTGTGTCCCCGGTGCGCTGCTTTGCCTTTATCGCCCCGCCCGGCTGTACAGACGAAATTGCGGTCAAGCAGCACTGCACCGCGCGACAGACGCAGTGGCGTGGCGGCGTCGCGCGCGGCCCGACCCTGATCGTAAATTTGTGGCGCGGCGTGGCAGCTCGCCCCCTCAACCCCCTCCCCCCCCCTGCTCGCGACCCCCACCACTGTTAGCAGCAGGGGCAGCGCCCGTGCTCATAAGTTAAGTCGTGTTGCACTTTTGTTGTTGTTCGCAGCTAATTCGCATGACATTTTGCGTCGCGGGGGGAGGGGGGGGATTGGGGGGGCTGAGCTGCTACGGGCGGCGCAGAGTGAGAAAGCATGTGGGACGTCTTGGAAGGAAAACGAAGTGGCTTTTAAACATTAAAGAAAGGGGGGCGAGAACGGCGGGGAGATGTTGTAAGTAGCCGGCTATGCGGGTATTTCTAGCGGTCAATCCGTCATCAGAGACGGTGCCGTTTTTCTTTTGTTTTTGTTTTCGTGCTGTTTTTGCAGGGTGGTAAATTAGTGGGCACGCGTGGGATAGGTCAGGGCTCCGCTCCACTTGGCTATGCTCGGGGGGATGTGGCCGGGCCTTGGCCGGGGCGATGCCATTCAGCGGCCGGACAGCCGCGGGCGCCACAGTGTGACGGGGTGGACACGTAGAAAATAGCCCGGTGCGTGCGCGAGCAGCGCGCGGCCGAAATGTCTAACACCACCGCGATGTCTACGACCCCACGCGCCTCGCCGTCCTCGCCTCGCGCGGCTCGCAGGTCCGCACCGCCACCGTCCACGCCACCGCCCCCTCGCCGCGGACCTGCTTAAACTTGGGAACACAACACCGAGTTCAAATTAGGGGCGTCGACATCTGCCTTCCCTTCGCTCGGCGGCTGTTAGATCTCAACATCGGGCACGTGCGGCGCGCGCGGGGCGGCGCGGGGTGGGCGCTGGGCAGGGATGTCCGTCCGGTCCGCCCCCGCGACCAGACGTCAGAGCGCCCCGGTTGGGGCCCAAGGACACGGGCCTGAGTCACTGCGAGGGCGAAATAGAATCCCGCGTCACGGCGAGGTTCCCGTCCGTCCGGCTGGTGTCGGCCGCGAGGGGCAGGGCGTTGCCCTTGACTGCACTGACGGAGAGGGTCCGCCCCGCCCCCGCCCCGCCACCGCCCCCGCCCGCGGTTTTGCTCCGCTTCACACACGGCAAAATAGCTCGCCCTTGGCTTGGCTCGCGCCTCCTGCTTCATATGCCCCGTATAACTGCAGATGGGATGTCCTCGACCGACACCGCGGCCACCGCGGCTCCCGTCAGCACGCTGGACCGGACCGCCACGCTTGCGCCGGGCCTCTGACCCCTTGCCGGCAGTGTGCCGCCGCCGCTGCGCTGCGGTGCTTACTTTTGACGTCAAGCTATGCAAACCTGTTTGCTCCCGAGGCCTGTGCCCTGTGCCCCCCACGCTGCTGGCCGGTCTGACTTTGCGCCTCGGTATTCGGCGGCGGCGGCAACGGCGGCGGTCCGAACGTGTTTGTGTTTGTGTCAATACTCTGCGAGGGGCGTGGCGCAGAGGGGGGGTTGGAGGAGGGTCGGAGGCGGGGAGCGGGGGGTCCGAGTCCGTCGCCCACACCCCTTTCCCCGGGCCCCTCGGCCCCTCAGTACAAGAGGGCAGCGGTGTGGGTCCTAATTGATCGTGAGGACCAATTATTGCTGCAGCAGGGACCGCTCGCTTCTGCTGCTCGGTTCACGGCCCACGACCCAGCGGCGGGCGGGAGCGAGAGAGACCCGGCCCATAGCCACGCAGAGTGCGAAAGAAACTGCAAGACCACGCGATGACCGCGACTCGTAGTACAGGCGCCGCGACGCTCGTCCAAGAGGAGAGGGTGGGGTGGGGGGAAGGTTTATTCGCCAAACAATAGCGGGCCAAGCAACGGCGGTGGCAGCCAGGCAATACAGTGAGTGGGGCCGACAGGCGGTACAGAGAACAGCCCAGCCAAAATATTCGGCGCCGAGAAAGAGGAGTGTAGCGCGAGCGCGGGGCGGAGCGGTCCGCGCGGGGTTGTTTGTTGTAGGTCGGGAGCACAAACAGCGCGCGGCGCGCGCCGCGCACGCCGTGGCACAGGTACAGCGGAGCGGAGGTGCGCACGCCCGCCGCCGCCGTCGTCACCAACACCCGCACGCGCCCCTCCAAATATGCTCAAATTCTCCGCTTACTCATGACGAGTTGTACAAAAGTGCCCGCGCTCTGACTCTTATTTCCTTTTCCAATACGATAAAGGCCATGACACCATTCTGCGGTATCGCGGTGAGGAGAGGTGAATCATCGCCGTTGAGGAAGAAAAAGATAAGATTTTTGCGCGAATGTGTGCGAAAGGCACCCCCACCATAGTGAGCATGCAGAATAATGCCCAAATACACAACCAGGGTTTCGGACAACAACAAAAAATAATTCTTTTACGTCCGTAGAAAAGACTGTGGACTTCTCTCCGAACCTGGTCTTCCCTTCCATGCAAGTTTTTAAATTTCCCTTTTAAGTCGTCCTCGTTCAACCCGTCCAACTTTTCCCGGTGTCAACTCTCCCTGCCTCCCGGGCCGGGCACCGGGCACGGGGATTAGGTTTGTCAGCCCGTGGCGCCCGGCTCTGCAGGACCTGCTGCTCGCCCGGGGCGTCTCCTCCTCGGCACGGCGTCGCTTGGCGTCGCGCACAGCCAATAAAAAGCGTTATGCTCCCCGTGGCCAGCCGGCCCAGCCCAGCCCAGCCCAGCCCAGCCCGCCCCACCCAGTCCAAGGTGAGACTAGCAAGTCGTTTGCTTGCCTCGGGCCTCCGCCGCCGTGTCCTGTGGTCCGCGCGCCCAACCCCTACACTTATTGGCTATGTGTCCTCCGTTCCTACATTACGAGGAGTTTTCTGGAAACGGTAATTATCCAGCAGCCACTAGCCCGAAGCTGTAGGCCGTCCACGAACGTGCGAAAAGTACGCTAACTTCAGTATACTGAACGCGCAGCTGAAACTCCGTCAAAACATAGTAAAAAGGTCTGTTGTACTTCGTTCTGGCTGCCGTGCAAGACAAGCAAGCGCCGCCTGTCCTACTTCCCCTCCGGGCACCTGGCGCCCAACCGCCGTCCGCGGGTGCGGGGCCCTTTAGTCCTATCTGTCGCGGTCCTGTGGAGAGGTCCTTCCCCCGTCCGACCGGACCGGGTGCGCCTGCGGTTGGTGCTCCCGCGCCCGCTCCGGCCCGCCAGCCGCCGCCCAAGCGCTACTCCGGCCGCGCGGCGAGTTCCGGTCCGTATCCGGCCTGCGTTCACGCAGCGAGATCCGGTCGCCAGGAAACAGCGCAGACGTTTCCAAGCCCAATCGACTGATAGTGAGTCAGGAGCCGGCCCTCTGGGTGTTTCTCTCCCGGACCCAACGGCAGGCAGCGGTCGTCCTGGCGATAGGGGCGACGGGCTACTGATGGACCAATCAAAGCTTGCATTAACATTCTGGCCGTCATCGTCATAGACACACATAGAGATTCATCCAATTCGACACAATGAACTAACACTCTGAACATATCTCGAACCAGTTCACCACGAACAAAGGAGAACTAATGCTGTGAACATTATTTTGCAAAGTCCACCGGTTTTTGTTTTGTTTTTATATTTTTTCCCATCAGGATTCAGGATAGTTGTGCCAGTCGACACATTTCGGCGGCGCCGGTGGTGGCGTGCGCCAACCCAATGGCGTAATATACGGACGCTTGCTGTGCTGTAAACAGCGGCAGGAGGTGTCCCGAGGCGCCCGGCCCAGCCCTGTCCCGGGGCGCGGCCGTGTGCGGGGGCGGGCCGCGAACGCGCGGACCTGTGCGGTGCTGTGCGCCCCCTTTGTTTCGCCCGCGCAATCCGCTCTAAAATTAATTTGCGTCGCAAAGGCGTCGCGTTTCGCACTCTTATGCTCAGACGTGCGCCTGGCGCGGGGCGCGCGGCATACGGGTCGGGTATGGACTTCGCTCGCGCGATTTCGTGCGTGGGGCCGCTCGGTTTCACCCGCGGGGGGTCACACACATCCGGACCGGAGACCGTTCAGTCAGGCAGGACCAGGACCCCACGACGGCGGGGTAGTAAAACTAAAGAGCCCCCCCTTGGGCCGGCCGTGGGAGCCTGCGGCTCGGCCCGCGGGCCAGCCAGCCAGCCCCTTGGCTCGGACTTGCGAACAGCAGGCGGTGTAGCGTAGGCTGCTGCTGCTGCTTCCATTCCGCGAAATGAGCAGCACGCAAAAGTTTAGAAAGTCAAGGGAATCCCCCCGCGGGCGTGGCGTGGCGTGGCGTGGCGTGCGGCTGGAAAGGCTACCGGGCGGCCACCGCGGTAAGGTAAGGGACTCGTGCGGACCCAACGGGCCTGCGGCCGGAGCACCGCCTATCTCGACGAGCAAAGTCATGGTGTTGATAACTAGGGTGACTGTGACGCATGATACTCGCGGTCGCAGGTCGCAACTCCTCTGCTGGACTCCCGCGCGCGCGGACGAGTTGATGCCAATGTATCCTCGTTCTGCCACTGTACTTCAACCACGGAACATGTAATGACTTCGCGGTGCTAGAGTAACAAACCAAACACCGAACACAACTGATGGCCGCCTAGCAATAAATAACGTCGTTACGGGGGGCGACCCGGGGCCGGCGGCGCTGGACTTCCCCGAGCAGCGCGTGGTACTCACCTTGACGGCTGGATTTGGTGCGGGGACTGCGCGACGATTTGGAAGTCCGCGGGACTTGCGGAGGGTCTCGGAGATCGGCGACTGCTGCGTTCGACGTGCGACCTGCCTCGGCTCGCTCCTCGACACCTCTCTGTCTCTCTATCTCTCTCGGCCCGGTGAGGGGATGTGACTAGACTGACGGCGACTTACGGACTGCTCGCGCGCGGCGGGCGCCAGCTCCACTCGGCGCGCGCCTGGTTTCGCGCCAACGGGCGGCCCAGCCGGGCCGTGGCGATGCGCGCCCATAGCGGCCGGGCGGGCGCAGCGCAGCCGCAGCGCGTCGCGAGGAAGCGCCAGCCTGCGCCCGGCAGGTAGGCCGCCCATCCGACAGACGCACCGAGTGGGCAGCGTGGCGTGGGGCAGGGCGGAGTTGCTCCGCGCCGCCCGTCGTTCTGACGTACATCGCGGTGATGAGATTTATTCAATGTAACAAAGCGTAGTTCAGAGTAGGTAGGTGGTGAGTAAAAGACAGTGGCGCTGAAAAATTAACAAAATACTTTTATTCGACCTTTGTAAAAAAAAAACAATACAGTGTTGTTTGGCACGAGCCGGCGTGCCGCGTGCAACGCAACAACATCGATGCGATGTGCATGTGAAATGAGAGTATGTACATTACACCTCTGACCTAGCTAGGCCCGTGCAAATGGGGGAGATAGAGATAGGAGATGGGAGGCCGAGAGGCAGTCCTCGGGAGGCACACACGGCCGTCACGTCCTGCCGACGATCACCTCGTCGCTGACGATCCGTCGAGAGGGCGGTGCGACGGTCTCCGCCACCGCCAGGAAGGCGCGGTACGCGAACCACGCGAGGAGCGCGTAGAAGAGCAGCCTGACCAGGCGGTCGGCGACGTAGTACCTGTGATACAGGAATATACATTCAGCTGTATTTTTCCTGCTTCCACGACGTATTTCTAGTACACGGTAGACGCGGGTCAGGGTCGCGCATCAGCTAGGCAGCATTGGTCAGTGCGGGAGAGATTGACGCATGCGCAGACCGAGTGAGCGAGAGAACGAAACGACAACAAAGTGGCAGGCGTGCCACTTATCCGTGACGTGACCCGTGCGCCGAGCACAGGGCGTACTTACACTTTGAGCAGTCGCCGCTGGCGGGGCAGGGTGGCGGGGTCCTCCTTGAGGCAGTACTTCCGCGCGCCCAGCAGGCACCGGTCGATGTACTCGCTCATCTCGGGCTCCGAGATATCGAAGTTGAAGAGGCGCCGGTCTTCCGGGCCCATGTCGTCCCACAGGCCGAGGAAGCGGTCGTTGTAGAAGACCCACTGGCGCGTGGTGAAGAACTGCAGCAGCTCCAGCCCCATGGCGATGCGCTTGTAGATGCGGACCATGCTGCAGGCGGAGAGGGAGGCCACGGACGGTTAGTGGAGCTCGCGCACTTGGACGAGAATTAGCATACAAGGATTGCTGGTTGCGAGTGTGTAATAGACTGTGTCCCATGGCCTTGCCACGGACTCATGATTAGTTAATAAGCTCCTAGTTCAATCATCGATTATATGAAACAAATACTTTAAAAAGTCACAACCCTGCGCAAAGCGCAATCTTACAAAACCGTGTAAAAGTCCCGAGAGAGTTGCGCTTTTGTCTTTCTGAGGACACCCTAGCCAGTAGGTCGGGGGGCGGCGCGCACATTGTCACTACTATACGCACACGGGCAGCCCTGCGTACGGTGTAGCCCGACCTCCTGGGAGCTGCACGGCAGCACGGCAGCACGCCTGCACGGCTGCACGGCTGCACGGCTACACGATGTAATCATGCCTCGTCGTGTGTGCCATGCATGATCTTCCGTGCGCAACTAGGCGCCGCCTGGCTAACAAGTTTGAGGGGGTCAGCCTCGTTGAGTGTCTGCTGACCCCATGTGAAGTCCCTCCTCATGTGCCGTGTCGGCCGAGTGATGCGGGGGTGGAAAACGTGTACACGTGCTGGACAACGCCCGAAGGCGTGGCGAAGCGTGGCGGAGCGCGGCGTGGACATGGGGAAGCCGCGTGCGGCGGGTTGGGAAAGTCCGCACGCGGGGGGTACGACTTCTTGTCATGAAACGGTTGTGGAATGGGCGCCGCCTCAGTGCCTCGGTCGCAATGGTCACATAGGACAGGAATTTTCCATCACTACCTTTGTCTGCACTTCACACGACACCTTGCCGGGGAGCTAAAGTGTCTTTCGGCCCGGGCGGCCCACGCAGCCCGCTGCACCGGGCGGCCCGCCATCGCCCTGCCCGTCACGTCCGCGTTTTCCCACCATCTCTCGCTCTCACTAGGTACACGGACAGGACCGCCTTGGCGTGACCCGGCTCTCATTTATTTCGGGGACACGCAAGGGAGCCACCGCCGCTCGCGGTAGGGTCGCACGGGACGGGGGACAGCAACTCACAATCGGGGCTGCATGAAGAGGAACATCATGAAGTCGATGAAGTAGGCGGGCAGGCGGTGCTGGAAGAAGGCGTAGAAGTCGTGCGCGCGCCTGCTCGACCGAATGTTGCCGTCGGGGTACCAGAGGATCATCTCGAAGGGGTAGGCGTAGCCCGCGCGCCGGCCCTCGTCCAGCACCTTCTCCCAGGTGACCCGGCGCCACTTGCCGCTCGTCAGGTTGAACACGGGCACGGATGGCTCCCTGCGAGAAACACAACGGCAGTCGTCCAGCGTGTTAGCGCCATATGCATTCGGCCACCTTCATCGGCGTCCTCGTCCTCCTGCCCGTCGATTATACCTGGGGCCCAGGGCGACGCGCTGCGCCGCCACCAGGGTCGCGTTGACGGCGAAGTCCAGCGGGATGACCTCGGCGATGTAGTCACCGCGGCAGTACATGGAGCGGATGACGCCCTTGCCCGCGGCCGCCATCACGCCGACGGGGCCGTTCAGGTTGTCCACCCATCCCGGCACGGGCTCCTCCCAGGCGGGGCACACTGCAACAGAGAGGACGACGCGCAGCTTGGTGAGCTTCCGGCAGCCTATTGGTGAGCTCCGGCCAGCTTATTGGTGAGCTCCGGACGAGGCTCCGGACGAGGCAGCGCAGCGTCGGCCGTGATTAGCGATATGGCTCGGGCACTGCGCAATAGTCGCCGCCGCGGTGGGCGCAACAGTCGGGACGACGAGAGGAACAGCGTGGCAAAGAAAAGAACCCCGAAGTGCGGTCGGTGAATTGATGCAGTCGCGGCTCTGTAGGGGTCTGGGTCTGGGGCGCGAAGACGACGCGGCGCGCACTCAGCTCCCAGTGTGTTGTTAGCGCCTGCGCGCCCGAGCGTAGGCCGCCCGCCCCGGAGGCGTGTGAGCCGGCGGCCTAATCTCCAGGCGCTTGAGCGCCCGTGCCGGTAGGCCACCCGCCTAGGAGGCGTGTGAGGCGGCGGCCTA
>NW_026267196.1:1662472-1665755 GCF_000697945.3 Frankliniella occidentalis
AGTTGTAAACAAGGATTTCTAGAGGGAAAGAGTGGAAAAAGCAGTCATTCTAGAGGGAAAGAGTGGAAAAAGCAGTCATTCTAGTTAGCCATGCCATGTCTATACATCGAATATGATTTTTAGAAGTGTGCTGGGTATATCTACTCGCCCACTGTCACCAAACGATGGAGACGTACAACCGTACTACACATTTGTCGCGATGGAAATTCAAATGCTTCTCTAATAAAATACCTTCTGATTGACGCTAACGCCCATGCGTTCTGTTCAGTGTCGAGTGTTTAAATGGATTACGGTTCAAGTCAGACAGGCCGTGCTCGGGCCGTACAAAATGCTGGCGCAAGACTGCTCGTTCTTTTTTTTATTAACTATACCCGCTGAAAGCATGATGGTACTACGCAACGAGTAAAATAGCAAAATTAACTTGGCTGGGATCCATGGGATCCACGGCAATGAGTCTAGGATGAGGGAGGGAGGGGACAACGGGAGGGGCTGCTCCTTGGTCAGCCTTGAAATGAGAGTTCCAGACAACGCAGCGCCATTCTCAAGACAAAGTGCATTTCCCATTCATTCGGATTTATTGCTCTCCCCGCCTTTCAAAAGCTTTTAATCAGCTCTCCGCTCTCCGTAATGCAATCTGCACCTCGTCAGACTTTTGTTGGTAGGAAAGTAAGGCAAATTTCCCTCCTACGCAGGTTACTTTGTGTTGCAAAAATTCTCACGACTTATGTAATGAACGAAAATGAAAACTGACAACGGCCAAACAGCCACGAGACGAGCCCAAGCAGTATCCTATCGCCTTTGGTGACGTACCCTATGCCATAGGAGCGTATATACAGCTCCAAAATTATACCCTTTGGAAGATGTCGTCCAAATCCCCCCCCCCCCCTTCCCTGTGGCCCGATCATTCACCTCGACGGGCGAGGCGAGCCCAGTGACTGCGGTCACCTTGTAGACTGGAGGCTCGAGACAAGCCTCCGTGGCGCGATTGCGTGTGCATAAGTGTGAATCGGTGCGAATAGCGCCCTCCCGAAAAGCAATGCAAATAGCGGGGCCGGCGGAGAAACCGGCTTCCAGCGCAGCACTACAAACGGACTCTCCGGGCCCACAGACACAGTCAACAACAACAACACTGCTAAATGAAGAGCAGACGGTCTCACATCACATTGCCCATCTAATGTCATGAGGCGTGCCCAGTTAAAAGGCTCTCTTGCTTGATGCCCCTTACTTTATTTAGCAAAGGTGGGGTATATTATACACGTATGTGTGCATAATACTATTTAACTAGCACCCCAGAGGTCAAAGTCAAGAGTAATAACCTTTTGACAACATTCAAGAATTTATCCCAAAGCCACACTGTTTTAAAATAAGCATACCACGTGGCTAATACGCCCCGTCTTCCGCAATTGGACTGTACAGCATGCACGTACGGTACAGTATAGACGGCAGCGGAACGTTATCGTGCATACCTCGGAATCGAAATTTTGATATCGTTAACGAGTTAACGATACCAACGAGCTTCGCGCCTGCGAGACTCGGCGTAGGCCACCCTGCAGTGCACGCATGCACTGCAGGCAAGATGTTGCCTACCCAGCAGGCGCTATGAGGGCTTGCGCCGACTGGACGGGACGCCGGCAGGATCGCAACGAGCGGACCCTCTGTCCGCCGCAACGCGAATATTAGCGCCGGCGATGGGCCTATAATTGCGGCCCGTGGGTCTGGCGCGGGTCTAGCGCGGCTGACCTGGATCCCCCCGCCGCCTGGCCCTCCATACCCAGCCGCTTACATCACTTGTTCGACATGTTTACATCCTGCAGCACCTGCAGCCGGCTCCGGGTCGAGGCGCGCCGGAGCCGGGCGATGATGCGGCTGCTATCAACCAGCCACTTCATACTCGTACTCCCCCAACAGAAAATAATAGACCTCTAGTACCAACATGTCGAAAATATGTCGATGGAGTAGAGTGAAGCCGGTTTAATAGGCATCCATTACAGACATCTGCGAGACGTCTGGTCACGAAAATGCGCCCGAGTGTAGGCGTAGGCATCGAAAAGATGTAAGCAGTAAGAGTCCTTACACACTGCACTTGGAAATATAAAAAGTGTACGCAAGATCACATCAACAACAGGTTTGCCGTCTTTTTGGCGACCGAGTGAGTGTCGGCCTGCGTTTGCGTTACCCCGAAGCCACTGACGATCATGATGATGACTGTCCCCGAGTTTGCGACGGAGGCCCCAGCGTGCGAGTCCAACGGGTCCCCCCGCCTTGCCCTGGCGCTGATAATTACACGGGTGGCCCCTAGAAACCGTTCCCGCGCTTTTGCTGCGCCCCCCAGCTGTGGGGACACTTTGGGCGCGCTGCTCGTCGTAGGGTCGCGGGCCTTGACTTGGCACTCCCCGCCCCCGCAAGTGCAGGCGCTGGTACATGAGGTGCAAAATGCAGTTTCCGTGGAACGGACCCCCGCGCTTATACAGATTTACACCTCCACGCCAGCACGGGGCAGGATTCTGTGGGCGGAAACAACCCAAATCCCCCGATACTGCGGGAAGGAACAATACTGCGGAAGGGGTTTTCCGCCTCGGCGGTTCGCGCGCCGGTCTGGTCTTCCATCATTCGCACGCGGCTCATGCCCGCGCGCCAATACAGGATCCCCGCAGGAAATGAAATCGCTCGCCTCCACGCTACACTACGCCCGAACGGGCGCACGTTCCTCACCTGGTGCAAGCGTGTGCAAGCGCTCCGGACCAACAGCTGGCTGGCTGGCGCCCCGCTACTCCAAGCCGCGCGCGGCCGTGCCGCTCGACTCGGAAGGCTCGCGACGCGGTGCTCTGGTTCGCGTCCCGCTCGTACCGTGGGTACCGTGGTGCTCCGTGCTCACGCGGCCGCGATTGGGCGCAGACTGCAGCGACGCTGGGCGCGGCGCGCTCGGCCCGGAGCCCGGCGGCGGCGCGATCAGCTGGAGGCGGGCGCGGGGTGCGTGTGGAGTTGGGCAAGTCCGGCTGCTGCTGGGCTGGCGGCAGCGGGCGGGCACAGGTGCGGGTGGCCGCGCCGGGTATCCTCCCGCCGCCCGCCCGGCCGGCCCCCACCCGCTTCCTCCTACTGTTCCGGATCTCTTGAGGGTGTCCGTCCCTCTCCTCTCCTGAAACCGTGCGGCACTCGACTGGGCCACCATCACCTCCTCTATGCACATAAAGAAGAGAGAATCATGAGAGAGAGAGAAAAAGTTACTGTAATTGCCGAATTTCAGTCACAAATACTTTATTTACTATATAAAACAAGTAAAAAA
>NW_026267196.1:1666650-1678782 GCF_000697945.3 Frankliniella occidentalis
GCCACGCCTAGCTGTCCCTGTGCCCCGTCGCGCCTCACCGCCTCTGCCGCGCCCAGAGTTGAGAGTAAAAACTCAACGCCAATCGCCAGAAGTCATCTGCTTTCACGTTAGCGTTAGCGTTAACGTTTTTTTTCTCTGATAAAATAATTTATGGAACCACAGGACTTCAAGGGACCAAGTAGGGCATTAGATTTTAAAAAGTTGTCACCCTCCTAGCAATAATACTTTCACAGTTCCTTTAAGTGAAAATCAGAATTTTCCTTGGTGTCAAATAAATAAGTGTGATGAGTTTGCTCAAAATTTACAAGTGAATTAAAACTATCAGTCTACTTTTTCATTCCCTCACAGCAAGCTTTCATGTCTTAAGCTACATTAAAGAAATGTATTAATAACAACCAGGAAAACATTGCAAAAGAAGAGGACAACTGCCACAAAGTGCAAGAGGAAAAGGCAATCACAAGGTGAAATGAAATTGTCACCGGGTCTGTTACAAAATCAAAACCTCAAATGCTTGCACAAGTCAAAAGCTAAAATTTCAAAGCAAGACATGAATTGTCATGCCAAAGTCAATTCACCAAAAGAATGAATCAACAATAACACTAGCAGCTCTTGTGAACCAGCTGCTCTCCCTTCGTTTAGGCCTTCGTCTTGCTACAGCCTTCTTTTGCACCACAGGTGAG
Organism: Frankliniella occidentalis; assembly: GCF_000697945.3. Classification (NCBI taxonomy): domain Eukaryota; kingdom Metazoa; phylum Arthropoda; class Insecta; order Thysanoptera; family Thripidae; genus Frankliniella; species Frankliniella occidentalis. The sequence continues at coordinate 1,667,331 of NW_026267196.1, forward strand.
TCTTCTTCAGGCAGGTATGCAGGGAGGTCTGGGACAGAATCCTGAGAGCTTACCTATTTTGAAAACATGAGTAAAACATTAATATCTCCACATTCCTATGCACTCTACATTTTCAGTATTAAATTCTGCTTTCAAAGTAATATAGTGGAAGTTACCTGAGAGCCAGGCTTGACCACCTCAGCATCCAAACTACACTGGTTGGAAAGGATTTGCACCAAAGATTGTGGGTTCATACTACTAAAAACCGTTAAGGTGCATGTTTGAAGTTCAAGATTGAACTGACAAGAGACAACACCCCGCACTGATGATAATGCTTGCCAAATTTCTGTGCAATCCTCCTGCAGAAAGAAACATAACATCATTATGAGGACTCAAAATTTTAAATTTAAGTACTAAAGGAAAAAGAGGCAAAACATACTGAAGATAATTCTGGGATGCGCAGAAGTACTTCTTTAGGAACCTCCCACACAACATTATTCGACTGTTCAAGTTTGCTGTGAAGTTTTCTGGCTCGTTCTGCTAAATTTACCTCTTCAGGAGCAGAACTGGTAGATAGATCGAGAAATGACACAGTATTTTTTTAAATTAAAAGAATCTGTACAAATAGTAAAAGTAACTACTAAATATTTTACCTGCTGGCGATGGCTTCTAAGGACTCCATGACACCAAATGTCTTTCTTAGGGTGGGGCGAAGTTTTATGTTCTCTCCGAGCAGCTCCAAAGTTGACATGGCGGTATCTCTCACAGCAATTGAGGTTCCTTCTAAAACATATACCAAGAACTGGACAACAGCAGAATCCTGAAACAGACATAAAAAACAATACACAAACTAATTTAAGATTGGTATTTCATCAGGAAACTGGTGAGGTTATGGGTGCTTATGTTCAGCTCCCGAGAAAACAGATTAAATGCAAACTCATGGCATGTAGTAAATAATAGTGCGATAACAGGCAAAAACGAGAACGATATCGAAATGGTTAGTATTTATAACGAATAAATATGAGAGAAAACATCACAAAGGGATGCAGTCCCATCCGTTCGTTTCACATCTCGCACCTTTATCATTGCTGCTTGATTTTCTTTGTTTTCAGCCAAAATCTTGTACCGCTGAACTGTGTTGAACATTTCATCATCAGCACCAGTCATCGTGAAGCCTCGTTAATTCAAATAAATGACTAAGACACCATAAAACAAAGACCCTCGGTGACCCTCGTGACGGATGGAAGTTTTCAAAACATGAGCCCGGCTCGTCACCTACTGATGGAAACTTAACAGAATGACTTAAAACTTATGTTGTATCTCATTTCATGACGATAAACCTGTTGATATATTTGGAATTTATATGAAACTACATTAAACAGAACTAAAGCGTTCAATATAGTCTCCTTTACTGCAAAACATATTTTTTTAAAGTCCTCAGAACCCAAAATTGTACTTCCAAAGGGTTGGTGTTTTCTCACCCGCGGTTTTCGATTGTTTTTGACTTGGCCTTCTGATTGGTCTGTTGAACGTCGAACTGATGCGTTAGATTCAATCATCAAATTGTCTACTTTACTTGTTTTGAGTCTGTTGTCATGACGTGACCTCTACAGTTCGATTAAGATTTGAACATGCCATAAGGTCCATGATAATTGATTCTCCAGTGATCTAAATTTTTTGCATTTTTACTCAAGTAACATGGCGAGACACAGGAATGTGAGGTCTATGAACTATGCTGATGGTTTGTAATATTCCCTTTGTCTTGTTATTGTTAACCTTATGCCAGATTTTCTGTAAACCACAAAGATTAATAAAAATATCAAGTGTCAACTTTTTTTTCGGAGCTAGTATTTGTTAAGATTTCTAACTTTGGACAATGGGCATAACCTGATGGACTATACATCTTAGTCCTGAAACTTACGTGAAACTTTATTTTTCTTTGTGTGCTTGTAAAGTTATATATCTGGTTCTTCTTATTCTTCGATTATTTTTCAGGATGTACAATTTAATATTTTGCCATTCTATTGCAGAGTATGACGGCTACGATGATGTTTATGGACACTCTGTCGAAGACGATTACAGCATCTCCCCGAGTGATGGTAATTTTTCTAAAGTGTTTTATTTGAATCTATGAAAATTGACAGCAAATTATTCATACTTCCATTCCTTTTCTTCTCCTATCATTTTTCAGCTAAATATGTTTTTGATAGAAACACGGAAAAGGCTCAGATGTCAGCATTTCTGGCCGGAGATGAAGACATTGCCGAAGACGATGAAGACGCTGAGGAAGGAGGAACTGAATGCCCTAAAAGGAGAGACTCTGATACCTTGGGGCTCCGTGTAAGTTGTTGTACCTCGCAAAACTAAAATCCTTTCTTACGAGTAATTGTTTTAATTCCAACCCTATTCAACATTACCAATTTTACAGACCAGAAATTTAAGTGAATTGGATGAAGCTAGGTTAAGGTCGTGTTTAGATGAAATACGTGATGTGATTGGAGATTCTATGTCAGAGGCTTCCCTTGCAGACATCATTCTTTCAAATGACTTTGATGTGGCCAAGTCATTAGATGCTGCTCTATCAAATGCTGCAGAAAAATCAAACAGACCTCCATCAAAAATAAAGAAGCAAGGTATATTATACTTCCCATCTAGTCACTCCTCATGATATTATGTATAATCTAACTAAAAAATTATTATTTTTATTTTTTCGTTCTGCAATCTAGAGACCCCACTGCCTCAGAGAGAACCAAGAGTTCATCCAACCACAGGTGAATTCCATTTTCAAGTAGTTTGTCCTCAACTTTTAAATTATTTTTTGCCTCTTAAAAGTAACATGTTCCTTTTTTTTCTTTCTTCCCCTTTCATATCTATTGTTTGGCGTTTTTCTTCTGTTGCCATCTCTTCATGTGCAAGGTAAGATGACAATGCAGCTGCTCTGTCCAGTTTGAAGGCGGGCATCAGCGCTCTTGATCTTGATAAAGGGGGTTCCAAACAGATTTTTAAAATTCCCAAACTTTTCAAGCCTACCATGGAAGCTGACAAGGAAAATATTCATGCAATTTCAAAAGATATGTCTACTCCCTCTAGTGAAAGTCTGATCAACTTTAAAAGTACAGGGCTTGCTAGTAAAACCTCTCAGAACAATTTTGATTCAACTAGTACCTCAGGACTGAAGTCACTAAACCTACCGACACTCAAAAAAGTCATACCACCTCTGTCCTGTAAGGTGCCACAATCAAGTATTGATGATGATGACGATGAGTGCTCATCTCTCTCAACTTTAATGTCTCTTCATGCTGCTAAAACTTCCAGTCTCAATACGACTACATTTCCCCAAACTACTTCAGATTGCTTCAAAACTGTACCAAAGTCTAAATCACTTAGTATTCCACCCCACCCTCAAATGTTCACCACAATTCCTCAACTGTTTAAGAAAGTATCTGCAACTGGTTCTGAGGAGGAAAGTGATGAAGAAGGATCCACATTATCTGCTCTTATGGCTCAGCATGCTTCCACAAAATCTACTCCTGAGCACACTAGTCTCTCAGCTCTTGCAGACTTTCATTTAAAAGGGAGCAATTTAAATCCATCCCCCAAGTCAGAATTTTTAATACCAACTCTAAAAGTTCTACCAAAGTCTTTTCTTTCTCCAAATAGCTTGGAAAGAACTATAGATAATTTTGATATGGATTGTGATGTCATAGATGAAAATAACAGGAATAATGATGGATTTGTTATTGACCTGTTGGATGCGCTTAACCCTCCTGATACTCGGAAGCAGCTTGAGAGGCCCAGGTCCAGATTAGATGCAGACAATTTTGGGGGAAATGATGGCATAGGATGTGATGAGTCAAGGCCATGGATACAGGATAGAACCTGCATATTGGATGCAAGATCTTTCCTGCTTATGAGTTTACCTTTGGAACTAACTGCCTCATCTCCTGTAGGACGTATATTATGCAGAAGAGGAGCTGTTCGGAAGTCCCCTTATGTACGCCCAAGCAGTCCTTTTATGGGTGACATTGTTCCATTTGGATTCAATACTCCGTCTCCTGATTCAGTCATACAAAAACATCTTAGACGTCTTTAATGTTTGCTTTTTCCAGGTCTTGTTTTGCTCAATTGTACAGCTTAAAATATCTTGAAAAATGAAATTAGAAATTTGTGTAAATAGTTATATTTATCCTTTTTGAATGTCTGGTGAAGGTAGCTTGAACGGTTAAAATTTAACATGGTGTCCTTGTGTATCCACCTCAGCTGGTTTTATAGACTTACAGTATTTTCATGATGAATTTCTATTTTGTCCTATTGTTGTCAAATGATTTACAACATTAACATTGTCTTTCTCTTTTGCATTTTTTTGTTTGTCCATGACTGTGCATGAAATTTGCTGAAAGTAGGTTTTATTATTATAGTTATTAATTTTTGATTGGTCTTATGTTTTATTATGTGACTGGTGAGTGCTTGTATTCTGACAGCCTCCACCAGTTTTTAACAAATTAATTTTCTCTGAGGAAATTTTTTATATTTATGGTACAGTGTTGACTTGTTGGACCAATTATTTTTAATAAATCCAAAGACAATCTTGAAATAGTTTTCAAAAAAAAAATTGTAGTTACCTACCCTTTCTGTCCATTGACAATTCTCATTTATCTAAAATTGGGTTTGTACTCTTTTGTTAAATCAGGAGGGAAGATGGTTGTATCTTTCATTTTCATTTTATAATCCAGCAGGTAAGCCTCAAAAAACAGAAGACCCAGTGGCTATAGTAACATCAAAACCAGATGCCTTCACCTCAGCGGAGAAGGTGCAGCCTCCAGTGAAGATTGTTCCCCCCGGTGCCAAGACTGTTAATGTTACAAAGGGATTTGAAGTGCTGTCAGTGAAACAAGAAAATGGTTGGTTTTACACTGTACCATGGCTGCTTTCTAGTTCAACACACAAAATTTAACTGTTTGTAATGTTCCTTGCAGATTCTGGAGAGGGATTACGACCTGCCTTCTCAACACCGCGCACTCAGTCCCCTGCGTCCGGACGCGGAACACCGTCAGGTCGGAATACTCCAAGTATGGGTGAACTAGGAGAGGGTGACGGAACTCCACGGGAAATACGAGCCAGGTTTGCTTCAATGTGCTGTCATACCTCTTACCCTTCCCTTTTATCCCTGGTCTAATTTCTGTCTTTTTTTCAAGACCTCGAGTGTCAAAGGAAGACATTTTGGCGAAGTACAAGAGTGACAGAGGTGACAATAAAGAGCAGCTGCACATGGTTGTGATTGGGCATGTCGATGCAGGTAAAAGTACCCTAATGGGACGTATGCTGTTAGAGATGGGACAGGTATCAAAGAAAACTATGCACAAATATGAGCAGGAGAGCAAAAAGTTGGGAAAACAGTCATTTGTTTATGCATGGATCCTGGATGAAACTGGCGAGGAAAGGTATGTTCAACCTCCTCACTTATATGTACGGTGATGTTTTATCTCAAGTTCAATTTACCACACCTTTTATTTTACATAAAGAGGAATTACTATGGATGTTGGTCAATCTAAGTTTGAAACAAATTCAAAATCTGTTACCCTTTTGGATGCTCCTGGCCACAAGGATTTTATCCCAAATATGATTACTGGTGCCACGCAGGCTGATGTAGCACTTCTTGTTGTTGATGCAACTAGAGGGGAATTTGAAACTGGTTTTGAGAGTGGTGGACAAACCCGTGAGCACGCTCTGCTGGTTCGCTCCCTGGGTAGGTGTTGTTAAGATTTGACTTTTTCATATTTTATCTAACAATGTAATCTAATCTAATCTGATTTGATTTAAGGTGTGAGTCAGCTTGGGGTTGTGGTAAACAAACTTGACACAGTGGGGTGGTCACAGGAAAGATTTGAGGAGATAACTGCAAAGCTGTCCGCTTTTCTACGCCAAGCGGGTTTCAAGGAATCAGATGTTACCTATGTACCCTGTAGTGGGCTGACAGGTGAAAATATGGTTGTAAAACCCACTGCTGCTGAACTTACATCATGGTATACTGGTCCATGTTTATTGGAAGTCATAGGTACTTTCCTACTGCACAGTTTATATCTTACTGTCGTATAGAATCATTCTATCCTCCAGCAATAAATATTTACTTCCTTTTTCCCCAGACGGTTTTAAAACGCCAGAGAGGCCAATAACTAAACCATTCCGAATGTCAATAAATGACATATTTAAGGGCATGGGAGCAGGATTTTGTGTTTCTGGGAGAATTGAGACTGGGATGGTCCAACCAGGAGACAGAGTTCTTGTTTCTCCCCTTGGTGAAACAGCATTTATCAAAGGTTTATTCTAATTTATTTTTTAAATGTTCTGTGGATAGTTTTCTTCCTCTTTCTTCTTACTTCTTTGAATATATTTTATCTAAAAGAAAATACTTACCTATATTCTTTCCAGCACTTTTGGTTGATGACATGCCTATCCAAGTTGCATTTGCTGGAGATTGTGTAAGTGCTACAATTTCTGGTCTAGACCAGCAAAATATATCTGTGGGCTATATACTCTGTGATCCTCAACGACCAATACCTATTACCTCTCGTTATCAAGCACGTATTGTTATATTCCAACTTAAAGTCCCCATTACTAAAGGATACTCAGTAAGTGAAAAATGTACTATTAACTTTACATAGTATGCAAAAAGGATTGTTGCTGAACAACTAATTTAAATTTATTCAATTTTAGGTTGTGATGCATCACCAGTCACTTGTTGAACAGGCAGTTGTTAGTAAACTGGTTGCCCAACTCCACAAAAGCACTGGAGCCATTATTAAGCAAAAACCCCGTTGTTTGACTGGAAACACAATTGCTTTAGTTGAGCTTGAAGTTTCTCGACCAATTTGCTTGGAACTTTATGGTGATATTAAGGAATTGGGACGAGTCATGTTACGTGTTGGTGGTGTTACTATTGCAGCAGGATTGGTTACAAAGGTATACCACTTCCTCTACATGTTTCTATACGTAGTATTTACTGCAATTTAACTAAAAACTTGTTCTGGCTGTTATTGATTTCCTTTTGTGCTTTTCAGATTATAAAGTGACTGGGTTTAAATCAACTATAACAATGAAGACTGTTATGATTTTGTCTTCCTCCCGCTAGTCCATTTTTGCTGATATGTATTTTACAAAATCTTCTCAATTTTGTCTTTTAATATAAGTGCTCAATCTTCTATCTGTAAATGTGCTAAACACAAACCCATTTATCTCTCTGAATACTTGAAATTTCTGAGGTGATATGGTTGATCATTATACAACTGCTAATATGAATGATTCCCAGAGACCAATATTGACTGAATATTATTCATGTGGTGTGACTATATTACTTCAAACTTTGATACTGTACCTAAACTATTTGCCATGTTCTGTGAAATCAATTTGTACTTAGAGAGTGTTTTCGTTGTGATGAGGACCATGACTGTCTTCTTTGTTAAAATAAATATGATAAAAAAACAATTTATCATTTTTACTTTTATTGCAAACTACCTGTTATTTTGAATGATTATGTTTCTCTCTGTTTTTATTTTTAATGCCTTGCAACAATTTTATTTATTTAATTGTCACTTTTGAAGTAAGTGCTTACAACTAAAAGTCTGGTGACCGTTGTGCGCCAGCGCACAACTGAAGTTGGCCCATGGTGGTGCTTAACAGCTGGACAGAAGGGAATTCCTTCGCATCCGATACTCGGTAGGCGTCAGCATGCCCCTGCGGGAAAGACAGCGGCTTATCCATCACGCTTCCCATAAATCTGGGTCGATGCCTCGGTCGATGCTTTCCCATACTGAGAAATCACTTCGCATTCTACGAAAAAACTAATTTTGCAGTCGCTAGTGCAGAGGCGACCGCCCTAGTTTCTGCCGGCCCTAGATTGGCTGTGATTCACCTCTCCGGTGGGGAGGAAGGCAGAGGAGGGGGATGGAGCCGACCGGATGTAGTGGAAGTGGAGCAACTTAATTTGAAAACTTTGAGGTTGTCTAGCAGATCCTCTGCCGTGCCGAGCCCCGAGGGGGTTGGGGTTGCACGGGACCGTACCTGAGGACGGTGTCGTACGACACGGTGATCCCTTTGTCGCTCATCTTCTTGAAAAGCTCCCAGCACTCTCGCTCTTTTGGCGTGCTGAAGGTGGGCTCCGCGTCGGACTCCTCGCCGTCGTCCTCCTCCCGGTCCTCGTCCTGCGAGGCCGGGGCGGGGGCCTTGTCGGCGGTGGTCCTGGTGGCGGCCGCGCTGCCACCGTTGGCGCGGTCCGCCGAGGCGCTGCTGGCGGACTCGGTGGCGCGGAGCAGCAGGCTGAGGGGGATCTGCAGGCCGGTCGGGGCCGCACCGAGCGCACCCGCGTCCAACCTGGAGAGGAGACACAATGCTCATTGTTCTGGGCGGAGAAGCGGCGGTCCCAAACACCCCACCCCACATCGCGCCCCGGTTCATCGAGCTCCACCCGGGGCCTCGCCCCCGCCCTGCCAGGCAGTGCTTGCGGGGGCGTCATGTGGTCGGCCGGGGCCTGGCCCGCGGCCCGGGCGGCCACACGCTGCTGCACACGCAGGCCAACGGCTGGAGGCCATCAATACTGCTTCACGCCACGGTGTGGGGTGGGGCCCGTGGTGGGGAGGGCGGGGTGCAGCCGGTGCATCCGACCACTGGAGAACAACTTTATCGCGGGCCAAAGGCAAAGCCTCTCATGGCCCCCTGTTCCAATCAAACTGCTGCCTGGCACGAGAATAACGCCCTGGCGGGGGGTGGGGCGGGACCCCGGGGCAGCCCCCAGGCGCCTGTGGGGTCAGTGGCGATAGTTAGCGGGACTCCACGCCCCATAGTCCCGACCATTACCGCTTCTTTTCTTACGTATCTCGTGGCTTCCCCCCTTTCCCGCTCGTTCACTCCCTGTCGATACATGCGGTATCGGGCAATTTTAAGCTTCGTGTGCGTCGGCTTCAGACTCGTCAAGCTGCTTGGCGGGGGCGGGACTGCTGGGGGGGGGCGACCCCGCCCGACCCACGACCGCGAGCTGTCAGCCGAGTTGAGCCGAGACCCAGGCGGGAAGTGGGTTATTGTCCGCGATGCTCACCCCGCTGGTCCCACCGGCTCGCTCAGCGCGCGGGTGAGCCGCCGCTTCGCCGTCCTGGCCTCTACGGAGGGCGCCCGCTTCTCGCTGGCCAGGCCGAGGCCGTGTGCCAGGTTGAAGCCGAGGCCGGAATGCCCCAGGCCGGCCCCCAGCGCGCCGAGGCCCAAGCTCTGCCCGAGGGTCGGAGGTTGGCTGAGCTCTGGGCCCAGCCGTCGGAGAGGCATTTCGCTGGGCTGGAACCACACTGTAAAAAGGAAACAAACCAATAGCGTCGCGAGTCTGTTGGGGAGTCGAGAGTCTTTGCCCTCCTGTCGACGAAGACCCGAGCGCCCGACCGTGGCGGGGTAGGCAGCGGCAGCGCGCAGCTGCCGAGCGGGCTGGCCTACCTCCACGGCGCCCTCCACCTCCTCCCTCAGCTCACACTCACCGCTCTTTGGCTTCGGAGGTTGCGACGGCAGCGCCTGGGGCGTGGTCGGCGTTCCTGCACCGACCCCCGCTCCCTGCCCGGGGCCCTGGCCCTGACCACCGGCCGCCACGGAAGCGTAGGAGGCCCTCAGGGAGGCGAGGCCCGCGTAGCGGTCCAAATCCGCCTGGAGGTTGGCATGCGGCTGTGGGTCAGCCTGCTCGGCGTCAGACTCGGGTGCCGAGTCGGACGAGCTCAGCAGGGACACCATGGTGACCACCTCCGACGGCGCACGGCCCGGTGCCTGTCATCAGAGGAGGAAATAAAGAGCGGCTGCCATGCCGGGGGCGGACGTCGAGATGAGCCTCCGCGACACATACGCGCGGCCCCGCCGACCGCTGCCTCCGCTTCCGCCGCCGAGTGGACCTCGGCAGCGCCATGGCCGCTACGGACTCTCGCGGGTGCCCTCCCTCAAGTGCATTGTCGGGCTTCTCGCGCCGATCAACTTGCGCGCCTCGGGTATCTGGCGCCGAGCGCGCGATGCGAACCACTGAGTGGCCGGGCCAAGCTATGGGCCCGGCGCCGCGCGGGCCTCGGTCTGGGCGCCACCGCCACACGATGCTCTCGACGGGGCCCCCGCGCTGCTCGGCGATCAGATCCACGCAACTGCCTCAGGTTGCCAAACAAGTTACGGCGCTCTGCCTCGGACGCGTCGAGTCCGCCGTGATTGACTGGCCCGGCCCAGTTTCCTCTCGTTTCCTCTTTACCCTGACAGCTCGGCCCGGCCCCCGGCCCCCGGCCCGGCCAAGGCTCTAGCCAAGGCTCCAGCCAAGGCCTGCCAGTCACGCCACGCCGCGCCCCGCGCCCCACACCCCCTCGGACCTGACGCGACTCACCCTGGCCACGCCGCGCCTGCCATTCCTGCTGCCCTTCTTGTCTTCCTTATCCTTGTCCTTGTCCTTGTCCCTGTCCTTGTCCTTCTCCCGGTCGTGGCTCTCGTCGGACGAGTCCGAGTGTCCGCCGCTCCTCAGCCTCCCGCGCCGCGCCGCGGCCGTCTTGAGCTGCTTGCGCGCCGCGGGCCGGGCCGGCGGCGCCGACTTGACGCGGCTCCCCGGCGAGGCCGCGGCCCCTGCGCCCACTGCAGGCGCCCCTGCGGCCCCGCTGGCCAGGGCGGCGGCGAGGACGCCGGCCAGCGCGCGGGGGGTGGTGTCCACGTCCAGCACGTCCACGCTGCTCGCGCTCTGCAGCCGACTCCTGGGACATAACGGATTCAGTCAAATTTGTCAAAGTCATACGTATCCGTTTTTTCTTGATCGATCTTTCCTGGTCAAAACATTTTTGTCTGTTTGTCCGGCAACAACGCCCGGTACTCCTCACCGGTTGACGAGGATCCCCTTCGGAGGGCAAGCCGCGCTGCTGGTAGATAGGGCCCGCTGGAGCGGGGGCGCCGCTGAGGTCGACGAGGACGGTCTGGAGGTCCCCGCCGTACGGGGCCGCGCCGAGGACGGCAAGGAGGAGGGCGCAGCTGACGTGGAACCGCTGTTGGACTCAAAGGCATCACTCGGTGCTCCGTGGTCACACAAGTTCCTCCTAGTCCCCGGGAGAGCTAGCCTACCTGATGAAGGTCTTGCCGCTGTTCCTGAATTGGAGGCGCCTCGACGCCGCGGAGGCAGGTGTGGCCGGGGTGGGCCGCGGCTCAGGCGGAGGTTGCGGTGGAGTTTGCTGTGGAGGCGGTGTCGGAATGGTGGACGTCTGCGGAGGCGGCTGTGGTGGAGGCCGCACCGGCGAGCTGCCGCTGTCCTCCGACTCGGAGCGCGACAGCATGAGCACGATGCTGCGCACGCGCTGGCTGCGCTCGCCGCTCTCCGCCGGCCCAAAGGTATCTGACTCCCTGGCGCCGGCGGGCCCCGGCACCGGCGCACCCAGCGACGGCGGAGACGCTGGTGGGGGCACATGTGAAGGGCTGCTGGGGGTGGGGGGCGCGG
>NW_026267196.1:1680856-1681652 GCF_000697945.3 Frankliniella occidentalis
AGTACCCCCCCCCCACCTTTTATGTCCTCCATTCTCCATTCCGTAGATTGCTCCAGATACGTCCGGATATGAGAAGGACGGATATCCGGCAGCAGTTGCCACGAAGCAACTGTGAGCGCGGGTCGGGGTCGCACCACCCCTGGCCTCGGCGGGAACCCCCCCGCACACACACACACACACACTGTCCTCCCACACCCAACACGCGCGCAGGCTGCCACGACACCCATGGAGAAGGACTTCTCCATGGCGACACCTAGATGCAAAGCTCTCTCTCTTTGCCTCTCCATGTCCCGGCCGAGCCGACTGCTACCCCCCGGCACAGTGCAAATATAATTGGCAAACAGGTTCGCTCGCGGAGGGACTCGCTTCCCCCGCGCTCCACCATGTTTTTTGCGTGCGGGGAGGTCGTACATTGGAGCAATACATCGATACTCCATCAATGCGATAAGCAACCTGCACATCATGACCTCCGTGCCCAGGGCTAGTTATGCACCCCCACCCCGCGCCCCTCCCCGCCACGCTGTGGTGCGGTAGCAGGGAGAGAGGCGGTCCGCGTTGCCGCCCCAGACGAGAACCGGTCGCCCAGTCGCTAATACAATTCCTCCAAGGGCAGGGCCCTCTGTGTCTTCCCCCCATATATTGAATATCGCGCAGAGGGGTTGCTTGCGCCCCACGGCGGGCCCCGGCGAGCAGCGCCACAATCTCAGCACAATCCCACAAGCCTTACACCGCCAATCTCCATTTTTCTTCCTGCCTCCCGGCTCCCCACTACCGCACCTCTTAACCTGCCGAATCC
>NW_026267196.1:1681702-1696209 GCF_000697945.3 Frankliniella occidentalis
CCCTCCACCACCACCCCCCTGATGCGATGAAAGGATGACAGGCCAATGGAGGTCTGGGCTTGGGCATGCCGCGAGCAGCGTGATCCCACCATTCAGTCAAGGACATGAAGTGTCATTGCCATGGCCCGATACAAAGGGCCCGAGTGTTAGGGAATCCCCCTGGGTGCTTTTGGGGACCTGTAAGGTGCGTAAACGCTGACCAGAGTTGGCTCAAACTTCATGCACAAAATCAGGAACTTTGCGACCAACGAGGATTGTTGGCATTGTTGGTGATTCAACAACATTATCTGTGCCGAAAACAGCCATTTCCGGTCGCGCGGTGGTGGTGGTGGTGGTAGGGGGGGGGGAATTGTAGATATAGAACACCTTTGCTGTGGCGCGCTGCTGGTGCAACACCGTTTCGCCAAGGTAATGTCTCGGATACCGAGCCCCCGCTGCTGCCCCCCCCCCCTCCTTCCCCGGTGCGTCCTGCCCCGTCCTGTCCTCTCGGCAGGCCGCCCGCCGAGGCCCGAGGCCCGTAGTTTGCCGTGTCATCTCGGCTGACATGGTAATTGGGTAAGTTGAGGGAGGTATCTCTGCCTGATGACGGCCTGAGGAACGGGACATCGTCCTGTCGGGTCTCACATTAGGAGAAGACGAAAAGCACGTAAGATTGGTCATTTTACTTAAAAGGGCGGTCCGCGTACTTGCTGCATTACGGAATTTTACATTCGGTGAACGGGGTACAGGAATATTTAACAAAGAGTCTCATGCTGGGCGCTCCTGCGCCTGCACCCCGTGCGTGAGCATATAGGGACGCACCTTAAAAAACAAAATTGAACTATTATTTCCTTGTACTTTTTACTGTATTTTTTTTTCTGACAGTTGCAGCCCGGACGCTCATCTCGCGTGCGCACAGTATATGTAACGTTGACCCAGTCCATGGCAGCAGCCAATCGCACACGAATAAAAAGCAAACTACATCCTGTCAGATAAATCAGCATGGTATATACATTGTCATTTTAATGCTCGTGATGGGCCCGGCACGCAAGCCCGCGCGCGCGGGGCGCGGCGGAAGGGGTGGGCTGCAGCCCCTCCTTCCTCTCCCCCCCCCCCTCGTACCACCGTCTCCCGTGCCATGCCCATCCACCACAGCCCTTGGCTTCCGACCCCGTGCAGAAGCGCCCCCGTGCGCCCCACCCTGCCCCGCCCCTTCCCATCCTACCCCACGCGCCCGCGCCCCCGCCGTGTTGCGGGCCCGGACCGGCGGGCCGTGCCGTCGGGGCCGGGGCCCCGCCTAGGCGCGCCCGCGACCGGTTGGCCTATTCGCTTCCTTCACATGCCTGTCCTGTCGTTCCCCGCCCTCTATGCCTGCCCCGCCCGCCCCGGGGGCGCGGGGGGAGGAACCCTGACCCAGAGAAAGGGGGCCAACATGCATGCACATGTGCCGATGAATCGGTGCGCGGTGATCATCGCGGCATGGTCGGGGCGGAGCGGGGAGAGCTTTGCAGGGGGAGGGTGAGGGGGATGAGGTCACGTCACGCGGGAGGGGGCGGCGGACGGACCGCCGTGCCCCTGTTTCCATAAATTAGCAGTGAGGAGAGAAAGGGTGGGGTGGCGCTGCTCCCGTTACTCTTAGTTGGGGAGATGAGTTACTTCAAGAGTTACACTCCAACGTGATGTAAACCGAAGTAGTCAGTTATGGGGTCAGTCCAGGAACTGGGCGCTAGCTTGTACAGTACACCCTAGTACGGATAGAGGTCAATTCTAAAAGGAGGTGGCCGATTTTTTGCAGGCAGAAAATCAACGTGCGTTGGGGGAGGGGGGACACCATAATACACACTTATAGTATTAACTTAATTGTGTTCGTTCTGTATTCGACAAAGATGGGGAAAATCCGGAAAATCTTTAGTAGAGCTGGTGTTCTTGTTTGAATTAAACTCTCCTCACATGGAGTTATGCAAACAGAGGTGCAGTCGGTGTGTGTGTTCAGTAGTGCTCTTTCACATCACAAAAAACATTAAATCGTGGAACTACGCGTTATTCCCCTCACATATTCTATGAACAGGTGACGGTGACAGTGGAGGGGTGTCACTCTAGCAGTCAGAGATGCGAGTGTCTGGTCTGGTGCCCAGGACGTGTTGTCACCCAGGCAATGTTGGTGTGTCGTGCCTTACGCAAGCATACCAAAGCATACCCAGCACCCCGCACGCGTAGTCGCCCACGCCCTCCACTTGCTGCACGCACGCCGCCGTCCGCACGCGAGGGACTTCCCTCGACCACATGCACCTCCTCGGCCTGCACGACGTTACACACAAAACGCGTGTCCTCCTCTAAGAAACGCTGAGACGGCCTCCACACTTCGCTAGTGCTGATGAGGCCGAACCGAACGGTGTCCTTTCCCAGTTGTGACCACACCCGGGCCGCGCGCCCCCCTCGCGCCGCAAGGGGCGACATGTAAACAAACCCCACGGCCTCGGCTCTCCGTGCAGGTGCGACCCCGCAGCTGCCCCGCAGAGCTGTCCCGCGGCCCCACGCCCTGCGCCGGCGACGAGAGCTACGCCGCCCCCGTTGGTGTCGTGTGCTGGCTGCAAACCACGCAAACTTACCGCCCGCCCCGAGCAGCACGGACCACAACAAACACTCTGAACGCGAGGCACTCTCGCGCTCCGCCGCCTGCTCCGCCCGCTCCTCGCCCGGCGGCCTCGTCCGGCCAACTGTCGGCTCCGCAGTAACGAGTTAACTTATCAGTCCCCGCGGGGAGATGGTATTGATCAATCACATCTCTCCCCTTCTTCCTTTGCCTCGCATCATAAAGAGCCGCCCGCCTTGCCGCCCCCCACTGGGTCGCCATGGCAACGTCATACTTTCATATTTCTTGTTGACATTTCTTTCCGGCTCGCAAAGTAGAATAGTAGAATTCACGTCATTTCTTTTTATCAAATCTCATGCACCCAAAATAAAGGTAGGCTTATCAAACAGTTCAATGACATTATTCAGAATGCCCGAGTGGGAGACCGAAACGGGCCAAACTTCCCCCATGATTTAAAATTTCCCCCGTTTCTCGTCATTGTCATTTTATTTGAGAAAGGCGGTGAGGAGTCCACTGTGTTCATTTCCGGCCTCAAAAAAATAAATGGGGGATCGCCGATTTACAACCGCTAGCGAAACATCCACATTTCTCCTTAAACTTGACCACCTTTATTTAATCAATTAAATTTTTTAGAGGTGAATATGTAATGATGTTTTTCACAGTCAAAGGAGAAACATCTTTGATTTCGCTTTATTCCGTTTGTTGGTGACACTGTTCGACATATCGACTGTGAGCAAACGAGTCCTCTTTTCTCCTTCCGCCATTTCCATTTTAGTTTCTTCTTTCCGGTCTTGAAAATGGTAAGCACGTTGAGTGGTCTGATAACTCCGAGAAGATTTATTTGAAAGCGAAATCGCCGTGCACCTTGGATACAGTTTTCTTGTTCAAAAATTTACGCGTGTCTCTCAAGCTTTAAAAGTTGTTGAAGTTTCCCAGTATTACTAGAAAATGGTAACGTTGTTTTTCAACCCAGTCGGTTTCGCCACATGGCCATACCGCTTGCGGCTGTAAATCGACGTGATTGGGTCTTTTAAAGACTTGATCTTGTTTCATATTACGAGTGTTTTGATCTGTTTATCTACGTTTCTTTTGCCTAGAGGCTACTTTGAGTCTGTTGTTGTGCTCGCCCTTAACCTATTTTGACTAAAACACGGACTGTTAACTTTGTGTGTACTTAACCTCTCTGCGTCAACAGCGTTGTTACCTGATCACTATTTTTATTTTGTGCCAACAGCCTTTCCAGCGGTTTGTGGAAACCGGGCGCGTTGCCTACGTCGCCGATGGCAGCAACCGCGGCAAACTCGTCGCGATTGTGGATGTGATCGACCAGACTCGGGTAAGTGCACTCGTTCACACTCACATTACTTGCGTTTGGTTTGGTTTTTCTTTGTTACTCATTGTCCAATTCGGCTGTTTCAGGCTCTTGTTGATGGACCAGAGTCCGGTGTTCCCCGTCAAGAGCTCAGATTAAACCAGCTCCATCTTACAAAGTTCAGAATTCCATTTGCTCACTCTGCAAGAACCAAAGTTGTGCGCAAGGCATGGAAGGATGCCGAAATTAGCAAGAAGTGGGAGGAAAGCTCCTGGTGCAAGAGGGTCCAGAATGTCGCTAAGGTACTGTTTGTTTGAATTGATTTGTTTGTTGATTGATTTGTTTAATGAGTTTTGTATTACATCTATCACTTTCTGTATTGCAGAGGAGGGAAATGAACGACTTTGACCGTTTCAAGCTCCGCAGAGTCCGCAAGCACCGCAACCACTTGCGCACCATTGCTTACAGGCGACTTACCAACAAGAAAATCAAGGAAGGAGTGTTCAAAAAGAAGACCAAGGAAGAGCTTGTCAAGATCCGCGCTGATTCTGCCAAGGCCAGGGCAGGCAAGAAAGCCAAGGCTGGCAAGAAGTGAGCCATGATAATTAAATTTATATCATAATTCTAGTGTCTCATTTTTGAAGTCCTATCCTACCATCAGTTATTGTTTGGGGCAGGCGGTTTTAGCCTCAATTTCTTTGTCCCACAATGTTTCATGTGCGACAGCCACAACTACATATGAATTTTCCACCCGAGCAGTGGACGTAATTTTTGAGGGATAATTATTTGACACTTACGCCCTTTGTTTGAAATGATTTATTATCTGCTCCTTGGCAAGTTACATTTTGTATAAATTTGTTATTCTATACAAATAACATTGTCCATTATGAACAATTTTATCATTTGTAGGATGGAATCACTTAAACTGTACTGTTTAGGGTCCTACCCAATTATTAATGAATCTGCCACCAGGGCTGCAATTTTCAACAACTCGAGCCCCCAGTTGTCACAAGTTGACAGCTTGATTATAGAAAATATAGGTAATTGGTATGGGGTTTAATTAATTTAAAATTGGTATAGATTTTACATGAATAACAAACCATGACACCTGGTCATAATTTTCAAGACCTCACTGGGCTACTTTACCACTTTTTGGCACATCTGGCAGTACCAAACTTGTGGAAATGTCAAATTAAAAGTAATTACCAAATAATAAATTAAGCTAAAATAAATCTTTAATACTTCTTAACTGATAAGCTGTTACAAACAGCATTTCACATGTCAACAATCATTCTTGCTTGCTCAACAGTAGCACATCATTGAATTTACAAATGAGAAAACTGAAGAGAAGGTTTATCACACAGTTTAGTTATCCTGCAAGCACTGATTATGTCAGGATAACACAATAAAATTATCACTTTTACAAAAATATTTGCTACATTAATACCTAATGAGGACTTATAAACAAGACAACAAATAACAGTCAAAGTAATACAAGACTTAAAAAAATAAATCTTTATGCATCAAAAGTGTGATGGTTCAAAGCTTAACTGAATATCTCAGCTACACAATTTTGTCATAGAAATTTGGCTTCAAAATTACACCACCACCTTTTGGTTATGGGTCTGTGCTACAAAAATTTCCATCCTGACTAAAATTAATAGAGCAACAGATACTTCTTTCAAAATTTGATCTTGAACTCCCATTATTGTGACTAGGAAAACAAACTACAGTTACATTAGTTACAGATATTTCAATTGCTTTTTCATAAAACATTTTGATAACTACTCAAAATTGCAATGGAATATTTTTTCTAAGATACTATATGTTCTAATCTTCCATAATGCGTTTTCATCTTCTTTCGATGCATGTTCAGTCCTCCCAATCATCATCTTCATCTTCCTCTTCCGCACTGCTAGATTCACTTGAATCACCTTGAATGGCCCCTGAGCGGAGTGCAAGGGCTCTTGCAAGGGCTCCAGCAAGCGAGTCAGATGGCATGGAATTTGAAGGCGAAGGACGAGGGGCTGGTACAACCTGAAAGCCCCACATAGCAGTAAAGATTTTTTGTTTTCATTTGTTGTTACCTCTACCTATTAGAGATATACAGTTAATAACAAAGCAAGTGTAAAGATAGGAGTTGTGATAATTATTCAAATTTAGATAAGAAGCATGACAAAAGATTTTATTTTAAATACATGTTTACAAAAATTGAAATGAAGACTGATTTCATCAATAGATTTATAAGCGATTCTACAAGCCCTAAGCGCACGGATTGGGACACACACAAAAGAGGGAAATAGAAGGGAGGTGAAATAAAGCTTCAACATGATTATGATGAGAAGCAAGCCAATTTTCAGTTGACTCCAGCAAGATGAACCAATTGACCCAGGCAGAACATGAGGATGAAGCTGATAGACAAGCTTGATTGAGATCAACACATCAAGGGGATTTTTTAAAAAAGATGGTACACTAAAACTAAAAAGCAGAGGAAACAGAAAAAAAAAAAAAAAGGAAATGCTCAACTGTGTACAGTAGTATATATTACATCAATAATACATTGTATCAACTAGTAATCATGCTCTAAGAAGAAAAAAAACTGGAAATAGTAATGATACTATCAAATTGAAAATGAATAAGCAATGCCTGAAATGGCAGATAAAAAGCATCAATGGATGCATAAAAACTGAAAACTTCTAATGCTATGTTATCTCTTGGGCACATTTACAACCCGATTTATACAACTTAAGCTGCACCTCTTTTACAGAATGGAGAGTGATATGAACATGCCCCAACTTTCCAGAAACCATGTATTTTGGATTTACTGGTCACATATGCTAGTCATAACTTAAGGTGTTCTCTATGACCAACTATCAACTGCAAGCAACCAACAGGTACAGTATAAGCTCGGTATAGCGTCGTCGTTTATAGTGTCATGCCGCTTTTAGCGTCGGTTTTTCCGAACAACCGATGTAGGAAACGCTAACAAATTCCGCCGCTTTTAGCGTCATTCCGCGTTTAGCGTCGGTTTTTTCGAGCAACATCCACTGACGCTATATCGAGCTTATACTGTAGTTGTTTTTTTCCAGTTTGCTGAAATGTGCATATTTAACTGATATTTTGTGAAGTTGCATGAACTGAAAATCAAAATTAAGAGGGCAGTCTCATATGACACAATCATGTTGATCAATCAAAATCCATGGTTTAGAAAAGCGACCACCAGTTAGTAACCACTCCCTCCCAAATTAAGCTTGCATTGCATATAGCTTGATGTTAGTCTCTGAACAACTAAATTGGTGTGGATACAACTAGCGTACATAGATAACTACAAAGTTGTAACTACAAGTTTTCAATCCATCCAGAACAATCAGAAATAGCAGCAGTTAGGCACTAGACTCAGACTAAGAAGTAGCGCACAAAAAACACCTAAACTAATGATAAGGACGATGACAGAGGTTGGGTAGGGGAATAAGAACAATAGGTTCCAGTGGAAAAGCCAAATAACCCCAATTTGCATAAAAAGATAAAGTAGATACTTTAATAGTTTTAAAAATATTGGCGTCTTTTTCGAATTTTGCCAACTGTAATACACACTTTCAACTGATTTTACTTTGCATTTTGTCAAATTACTGTCATTACAGGCCTCCAAACTTTCAGTTACGTGTTCATTACACAGCTTGGAAGATTCGTCACAATTCTGGATGTTAATATAAATGTGTTCACATTTCAAATCAGAACCGATTGCAGAAAAAGACCCTGAAGAATCAGCAAGATTCTCATAGATCTCAGTTTCATTATACGATTCATCACTTGAAAAGGTACTGTTGTGAACAAATTCTGTGTCTCCATCAGCTTCCAAATCAATTTTTGTTTTAAATCCACATACTTCATTACCTTTACCATAAAAGTGCTGTGACTTAGATGTAACACAAATGGATGAGTGAGGGCAATTTTGATACAAAACAGTACTTGTGTCCCTGAAATTTTTCTGATTTGCTTTGGATGATGTACTTACCGCCTTTAACTGCTTCCCTTGCCTGATCTGGTCCATGAGTTTACCTCTACTATCCTCAGAGTCTCCGTTTTGACTTTTCTCCTCAACAACAACATGCTGGAATGACAGTCAACATACATTAAAATTAGATCTATAGATTAGATATCTAATAGCCCTTTCACACCATAATGTACAATGTACACTGTCTTTCAAGTAGGTAGCAGTAAAAGTAACAAACCTTAAGAGCTTTCCCTGATCGAATAGCATCCATTAAGGCAGAACGATGATCAGGCATGGCAGGGGCTGCAGCAACTGCAGGTGGGGGAGCAGGCATGCCTCCTGGTGGAGGTGGAGGTGGTGCCATGGTCTGCAGTGGAGGCGGAGGTGGGGGTGGGGGTGGTGTGGGAGCTCCTAAAATAAAGAAAAGAAAATGGTAGATGGTTCAATGCATAAAGATGTAAGGCAATTTATTTTTAAAAAAACAACAAATTTTCTCACCTTTAGTAGAATCTTGTCGCTGAGGTAATGTTCTGAGGGGAGGAGGAGGAGGGGGACCTGGAGCTGGTACTGAAGCTTGAGAGGGTGGTGGAGGGGGTGGTGGTTGAGTTCTTGATGGGGGAGGAGGAGGAGGAGGAGCAGTGCGGATTGAAGAATTTGTGGGGGCATTTCGTGCTGGTACAGGAGGTGGCGGTACGGCAGTAACTTGGACCTCATTCTTTACTCGATCTATTCCACCATGATTTTTTATAAAATCATAAATAAATTCACGAGTATTTTTGTCTTGCATTTGAGTTTCAGATACGCCAGCCTGTAAAACCATTCAAGATGTTTTAATAACTGGGATCAAAATAAAACCACACATTAGTATTCAAATGTTTCAAATCTTACAAACCTTGTCAAGAAATTCCTTTAAAGTTGGGTCTATCCCATCATCACCGCCTTCGATGTCAAAGCCAGTGTTTGGATTCCAGCCAACATGCGAAACATGCTTGAAGTCTTGAGGATGTCCAATATCAGCTTTCGATATTTTTTTCTTTCCCTCTCTTCTTCTCTTATCTTTCCCTAGAAAGGATAAGAAAAAAGAACTTGTATTATACACACATTTCCTAGGGTACGAAGGAATCACCACTCTACCACTATTGAGTCCTACCAGCAAACACTCATAATAGTTCAGTCTAAAACATCACTACACAGGCAAATAAATAGATAACAGCCTCAAAAAATTAATTTCTTAAAAATTAAAAATTTGACACCTAAAACTTATGCAAAATCAGAAAAAATAAAATGTGAGATAAACATCACAGTTAGAATAATTAACAGCTGGAAACAATGTTCAGTTTTAGAAATTGAGTGACAAGATAAAGCAAAATGTATTGTACCAGATGACGTCTTCATGAACTGTTCCCTTAATTCAAATATCTGAGCTAGGTATTTGAATGAAAATTACTATTGTAAACTCATGCAATAAAATAATCTGAAATCCATAGCAAATTTCAATGACCACTACAGAAAAGAAGAAAAAAAGAAGAGGTGTCATTGTGATCCCACTGATATCGAATGTCTAGGAAAACCATTGTGTCACGACAGATAGGATGGCTTCAGCACAGCATTACTCTAAACAAATATATCAAAAACAATACAAAAATTGCCTGAACTTATTTCCGATATAAGTGAGATTCACTGTACCTCCCAAAGCAACCAATGAGCCCATGTAATGTGCTCACTACACAGATTAAAAATTACACTCTGCTTCTGATAAGTCTACACACTTGTACATGTAATAATGTGCAATTTTTTTATATCTCCTTTTAACAATTAGAATTTAGAGAGAAAACTGAAAATGTGAGGACGAGTATACATGCTCTTGTGGGAAAGCTCACCTCCCATAAACCCTCCTGCAAGCTCCAGGAATGCTTCAGAAGAACAAGTCATGTCATAAAAACAATGTTGGGAACAATAGATAGAAATACCTCTTTTCTAAATTATAACCATCTTGTGATGTGCAATAGAAATGGTGGAATAGAAATGCCGTTTTCTAGTAATCGACATTAGTATTAAATATTTCCATACCTTTTGCTGTTCTGTAGTGAGTTGATGCAGTTGTTGATCCATTCGAAAGTTGAGGAGTGCTCAAACTGAGTTGTGAAGAGAGATGGTTGCTTGTGTTGGTAATTTGTACAGCTTGTCTTTCAGGTTGTCTTTTCTTCTCTGTTTCAAACAATAGATTTTTGTACCAACAGATTTCGCCACTTAAGAAATGTAGAAATGTGAAAGCACTATTTGAGACTACTGCAAACTAACCTTGTCTACTCCTTTTCCTAGCTGCTTTTTCCTTTAATGCAGTGCTCATTGCATTTGCTTCCCGCTCATCTGCAAAATTGAAGCCCGTCACACAATCCTGAAAAGTAAAGAAAAATAAATGACTTCAAATTCTCCAAGAGTAACATAGTATTAAAGTTAAAATTCATGTAATATATTACAGAAATCTTACCTCTGCTTCAAACATGTGAAAGAATGGTTTAGGTGTATTGTAATGTTGTTCCATATTTGAATACAGTTCATGTTCCCAAACGAGAGCACGCCGAGTTAGACAGTACAAACGGAAGAAATATGAACGTTTTCCATTATCTTTAACCAGAACCAATACACCAGCATCTTGCTTCTTCCAAGAACCATGATCTGGTGGGGTGGTTTGGAAAACTTGAACTACTGACATGACCATATTCTGTGGAGAAAGTAAAAGTTTATTTTAAAAGAGTACTATAAAACATTGAAATAAATATTGAAAATAAAAAGGAGAAACGTACCACACATTTTTCACCCAGTAACCGAGCCACCGTCTCATTCTCCTCAGGGGACAAGAGACTGGAGGAGGGTTGTGTGTCGCTAACCATGATGCTCCTTTCTTGCACCAAAACGTCAATCAAATTAAATGCATAGTCTGTAAAATTAATGTAAAGCAAAACTTTTAATGAAATAAGCTTTTCCTGATAAGATAACAAATTTTGAGATGTCCTTTGAATCAGAAATGGAATGATGGTCTTTACCACAGAATGTAATAGGAGAGACACAAATATCATTAACTAGATAAGAATGTGTATACAAAAACGCGAAAAGCGGAATTGTAGGAAAAACAATATTGTAACATAAACACGAAAAAAACAGGGCGTGGGTAGGGCCTGCGACGATACGAAAGGCAAGACAGATCTAGACGTGTAGGTTAACGAGAAGGATAGCCTAAATAATTCAAGATGTCAATTTTTAGGCACTAGAGGGGCTTTAAAAGACAAACTTAAGAATAAACCTTACCATAATAGATGAATAAATCTTGTAATAACAAATAAGAGCTGATGAGCGTTCAAGGCTAACCTTCTATACTTATATCTATCATCCAAGAGGGATTGGTAAAAAATTATTCTGACAATACGCACTTCACTAAATGTAATAGATAGCTGGTGAGGTCATCATCGATAAGCTTCCAACATGATTACGTAAAATACCCGGATGCTGATTGAAACTTCATAAAATTCTACAATTGTACATGTACAGTAGAGTTGAGGTTACTTTTTGTTTACAGCCTTCCTACAGCACTATCGAAGCGGATATGAGAATCGACGGATGACAGGGCGAAATGTATAGTTCATCTCGTACGAGAATGTCCCACGAAACCGTTGCATAGTGCGCTGATAGGATGTAGGCGGAGCGTTTTGGGGCTAGACCAATAGGAGGCAAAGTATACAAAAAGGACGGTGCTGCCCTCTAGTTAAGAGACGCGCTCGATTCAAATCAGGCGCGCTGCAAACCAAAGAAAATAATGTGTGGGTGTGCTAATAAAAAGTTCTGCAAGTATAGTGAGCGCTCACTGTGAGCTCTCCTACATGCTTAAATGCTCTTCAATGCGCATAGAAATGTACATAAAAGGTGACACATTGGTGAGGCATTAAATGCGCGTAATGCGCATTAAATACTGTGATGTGCTTTAAGGTGACACAGGACTGAAACTTAAGAATTTGGGAAAAACAGCTATTTCAAGTTTAAAATAGAGATGCACATTAAATCAAAAAAACGCTCTGCAAAGCAATTTAAGTTAGATCATTGCGGTTCTTTTAAGGTATAGTAAGCCCTTAGATAAACGGAACTGTGTGCGCAAGAAGCTTTTTAAAATTTCATAACTTTATTAAATTTTAAAAAGCTTCCTGCGCACACAGTACGTTCAACCGTAGGCATACTATACCTTAAAAGAACCGCAATGAACTAACTTAAATTGCTTTGGAGAGAGAGTTTTTTCATTTAATTGGCATTTAGATTTTAAACTTGAAATACCTGTTTTATGCCAGTTTCAGTCCTGTGTCACCTTAAAAGCGTCACTAATGTCACCTTTTAATACCAGGTGGCTGATTCACGCCGCGCACCTTAGTAGTTATACTGTACCGCATCCACGTGTGCGGGCGGGTTTGCCTATCGTCGCTGCCCACGGCTCCTTCTGGCTCCGTGCGAGTAGGCAACCCACCCGGTCGCGTGTATTCGGTACAGTATAACTACGAAAGTGCGCGTCGTGAATCAGCCACCTGGTATGTGCATTTCTACGCGCATTGAAGCGCATTTAATGTGTTTGACGCAACTGGGGTAGGTGAGCAATATTGCAGTGGAACATTAATTTCTTCCTGAGCAGATGATAATTTAAAACGATTTGATCTATTCTAATGAGCACATGACATGACACTTAAATGTCAGAATGCTTCTAGTGTCGGCGGAAGGCATAGGGCAGAAGTCAAAAATTACAAAGCGGCCAAATGTGTCGCTGTCGCCTTTTGTCGCTAAACCCCAACTAGTGGTGCCATTGCCATTCTTGTAGCACCAGCCCACCAGCACCAGCCCGACAACCCCGAATATACCCAACAGTACTGGGGGGGGGGGGGCATTCCCCCGTTCTGCCTTCTCCCTCTCTCCCGTCGTGTACGACGCTAGGTCATCGGATTGCAAGCCGAACATTTCTAAATGTGCACATTTATCTCTCATGAGAGAGAATAAGAACACAGTCCTCTTCTCAAATATATGTATGATCTACTTTTTAAAATTACTGTAACGAAATAATGGCATCAGGATGACGAAGTTAAATAAGATTTGTAATAAGATTTAGTTCGCGTGCAGCAGGATTATCATAGAGAAAAATAAAAAGGCATGCGCCAAAAAACTTTCTGAGGAGTGGGAAAGAGTGCGACTCAACTGATGCATGGTCAGCGTGACGCTGTCCAGAAGGCTTTGACGAAAATAACGCGAGCAGTAAAGGCCGGACCGGAAGGCATCTCCCCTCTGCACTCCCCCACTCTCCCCTCATTTCCCCCTCTCTCTCCCAACTATTCCGTCTCTTCGTCTGAAAATTTATCTCGAAAGAAGCGTGTGCGGATCTGTGTGTGTGTGTGTTGTGTTGATTTTTCAGTAATTGATTTTCTATGTAAAGGCATATTGTAATAAATAAGGCACGGGCACAAGAATCATTTCGACATTTCACAAATTTGTATTATTTTTCAACTTTTTACATCAAACTTTACAAATACATTTGGCACACCTTGTGCCGTTTCGTCAACCACTTATCTGACTAGCGTATCGCAGGCATTTCACTGGGAGTTATTGTTTCAAACTCAACTTAACACGTAACTATATAGGTAGTCCACACACACACAGGGGGGTGTTTTTGTCACGAAGCTGTAGAGTACTTGACGGAGTCGTAGAATATGTGAGCGGTGTTCGCGGCGGGCGGGGAGGGCAGTGTGCTGGGCACCGCCGAGGACATGGTGAGCGGCCCTCCGGGCCCCGTGGACGCGCCGGTCCCGACGGCGAGCCCCTGCGGAGAGCCCGGGGGCGGGCCCAGCCCGGGCACCATGGGCGACGAGCTGAAGGGCTTGCGGTCGCAGTGCTGCTGCATGTTGCTCCGGGACCCTGTGGACAGGACAAGGGGAAAGTATAACGTCAGATCTACTCGTCATCGCACTTATTGGCCCTATCATCCTCCACATTTTTCAGAGACGAACAAACTGTTTCTCTAATCGCCACTTGCGCGATGGAACGCGCAAAGGCTAAAGCCCCGTACGGTTATTACTCCGGCCACCCCGGCAAAATGCGGGGCACCCCGCATGTTGGTCGCTACCCCCTTCTCCGCCTCCCCCCCCTTGCCCTCCCACGCTCTGCTGAAAGAGCGAACTTTACAAGATTTTCTTTCTCGGCCGACAGAACACCGACAAGCTCCATGTGGTGAGAGGTTTTTCGACGTTTCGACCCAGTCAATAGTGTATTTCGACTGACGGAGGAAGAAGAAAAGCGGGTAGAACATGAAGGTTCCTGATTGGCCGAGCGCTTCCCCCACTACCGGCGTGACGTAGAGGCGGGAAGCTCTCGGCCAATCGGTAACGTTTATGTTCTACCCGCTGTTCTTCTTCCTCCGTTAGTCGAAATAAACTATAGTTTGATTCCGTAAGTCGATGTCGTTTTGGATGTCGACTGTCGCGAAAAGGTCGATTTCATGCCCACTTTCGTTTCGTGCGCTAACGAGGTAAGAACCAACAATGTCGAAAAACGATATCGTCGAAAAAAACTTCTCCCCGAGATGGCGGCGGTGCCCTGCCCCCCCC
>NW_026267196.1:1697464-1702737 GCF_000697945.3 Frankliniella occidentalis
CCCGGAGCAGCCGGCGGCGGCAGGGCGCCGAGGGGAGGCAGGTACGGGAGGGGAGGGGGGACGACCCTGGGCCAGACGGGGTCGGCACTGCATCCTAGTTCGTAGTTCACAGAACCGAAAGCTTTGACTGCGCGACTGGGTCCAGAGTACCCACACGAGTCAGTTCCACTATCTGCCACTTGGTCTCACTAACCAGACTGAGTGTTTCTCCCAACTAGACACCCTCAACCGGCAAATGTGCCGGTTACCCCAACTATGCACTTTTTTCAGTGCGCGGCTTTTACCAAGACTTTTACCCCAAAACGCGTGCTCGCTGCAAGATTTTTTTAAATTCGAGCCAAGATGCTATCTACTAAAGCAATGTTTTACCACATTGAAAACAAATATAAAAGTTTGACTGGTTCAATTGTTGTGTGAACCGCCCCCCAAAATCATACATGTTGATATTTAAAAATAACCATCGAAACAGTGAAAACCTCTCTTCCTCTTACAAAACCGAAATACCAGATGGGGGATTAACCCAGCTCACGTCTGTAGTTATTCTGTACCGCACGGACGAGTGCAGTGAGGATGGGCTTGCCTATCGCCCCTCTCAATGACGCCTTAAGGGCCAATCGAGTACGCAACCCACCTGCACTCGTGCGCTTAGTACAGCAATACAGAAGTGCACGGGGTTAACCAGATACCTAATGGTATTGTTGTTGGTTGACCCCCCATGGAAAACAATTTTTAACGAGGAGGAGTCGAAAGGGGGGGAGGTATTCCCTTCTGGTAGAGTTGGGGGGGTAGTAGTTGGGGACTGTCTAAAAACCACCACACACATTTCCAAACAAGAAAAATTAAAAGAGATTTTTCGCTGTGCGGCTCGGCACGCTGTGGGCGCCGATCCTGGTGCAGCGTCTGCTCGCCGTCCGGGGAAGAGGCGCGGCAGTGCAGGCTGTCATCGCCAGCCCTGAGTGCCGCGGCCCGGCCCGGGCGCGCGCCGCGCAGGCTATCTCCGTCAGCTTTCCTTCCCACCCCACCCCTAGCCCCTCCGTCCCTCTCCTTATCTCCTGGATCGCTTTGACATCATATTAAATCACAGACTTTTGGTACACTTCTCCCCCAGAGCATTGTACACCCACCCATGGTCCCATGGAGGCATGGTACTCACCGTGGTGGTCAGGGAGCGTGATGCAGGTCTGCAGGCCGTACTGGTACGTGGAGTAGGCGGGCGGCGTGGCGGGCCTGCCGAGGTCCATGTGCGCGGGGCTGGGCGCGCCGTGGCCGTGGGGAGCGGGGCTCGGGCCGCCGGGGATGGGGTCGACGGGGCTGGGCGGCGCCTTCATGTAGCCGCCGTCCATGGCCATGCCGTACGGCGACCACTGCGCCCCGGGGGCGGCCGCCGTAGAGTCCACCAGGCTCTGCTGGTAGGCCATGCCGTAGTCGTACGAGCCGTACGTGTAGTCCTGCGAGGAAGGCCCGCAGGACGGCCCGCAGGCCTGCTGGTGCACGTCGTACATGGGCTGGTGCGTCTGGGACGACACGTCCATGCCGTGCACGGCGCCGTGCGCGGCCAGCATGTTGCCGCCGTTGAAGAAGGCGGTGGCGGGCGGCGGGTGGTGGTACTGGTGCAGCGCCTGGTGCGCCCGCAGCTCGGGCCGCAGCGCCTGCACCGCCTGCACGGCCTGGATGGCCTGGCACTTCCTCCGGAAGCCCCGCGGCCGCCGACGGTACGAGCCCTCCTCGAACATGAGCTCCGAGGCGGGGTCGATGGTCCAGTAGTGGCCCTTGCCCGGCCGACCCAGCCCCTTGGGCAGCTTGATGAAGCACTCGTTGAGGGACAGGTTGTGGCGCACCGAGTTCTTCCAGCCCTGGTACGAGCCGCGGAAGAAGGAGAACTTCTGCTGCAGGAACGTGTAGATCTCGCTGAGCGTGAGCCGCTTCACGGGCGAGTGCTGGATGGCCATGACGATGAGCGCGATGTACGAGTAGGGCGGCTTCTCCTGGCGCCGCAGCCCGGAGTTGCTCTTCTTGGCCGGCATGGCGGTGCCGCCCCCCGCGGCCGGAGTGGGCGGCGGCTCGTTCAGGGGGGCCTTGTTGTCCTTGTCCGCGCACTGGTTGCCGGGGGATGGTTCCTCGGGTAACATTTGAGGCCGGTGCTGCAGGTGCGAGGTGTGCTGCAGGTGCGACGTCTGCTGCAGGTGCGGAGACAGCTGGTGATGAAGGCCGTTGTGGTGGTGCAGCTGCGGGGGCGGCGGAGATTCGAGCGCCACGGGGCCATGGTGGCCGCTGGCGTGGTGGTGGATGACTCCAGGGTGCTGCTGGTACAGGTGCTGCAGGTGCTGCTGCAGGTGGAGCTGGCCGACGAGCTGTCCCGAGCCCCCGGACGGGTCCCCGAGACTGGACAGCGGCAGCGGCCCGAGCGAGCCCAGTGATCCGAGCTGCCCGGGCTCCTCGCACTTGATCATGTTGTTTGGCTCAGCTCCTTGCAAACATTTGTTGCGCGGCTAAACATTTACGTTCAACTTCATAATCAGACCGGGCCAGACCTGACCTGCCCCACCGAACCTTCGCTTGGGTCCCGCCGCACCGGGACACGCGAGCCGCGGACGCACACACACTGTTCACTTTCAATATTTGGGCCGTATCACCAAAACACGGAGCGCATCACACAAACAGCTCCGCCCTGGCGCACACGGGGCCGGGCTGGACCGATACACAAACAGGAGTCGCACCGAGCGCGCCGAGTACACAAACACCACTAACGCCGTACACAATTTACACGACGCGAAGCCCCTCCTTCCCGGACCGTCCCCGCGTCAGTGGCGGGGGTGAGCGGGGGTGGGCGTGTCCACCGAGCTGCAGGTGTCAACGCGATCGGGGGGACGGCGAGACGCGCCACGGTCCGCACGCGACAGAGTTCCCTCTCGTTCTAAAACCGCGAAGCGTTTGTTGTTCTCGGCGCTCGGATCCGGCCGGTGGAGGGGGCGGAGGCTGTGGTGCCTGCGGGGAACGGCAGGCGGGGAGGGGCAGGGGTGCGGCGCGGGGTGGCGCGTGTGGACCAATCGAGAGGAGGCTGCGAGGATGGGGCGGGGCCGCTCCGTGCCTCCCCAACCCATCAGGCCCCGCCCCCGCCGCGCCCCGCCGACCGGTCGCTGGGCTGGGCACCGGCGAACAGGCACCACCGGCCCGTCGACATGTGATACAAAATAAAGTTGGTCGTAAAATCGCCTGACGTCGTTAAGGCCTCGGCCCAATGTGCGAGCGATTACTCGGCGGACATGTCGAGCATCAAACGACGCTTCGGGCTGCAGGGGTACTGCCTGGTGTACATCGAGCAAAGGCGAGAGCTCGCGACGACTTGCGCTGGGGATGTCCAATGTCGTCGCTCCTGCATTGCGATCGGAGCGGCACAAGTCAACAAGTGCTTTTTGCCCCTCCATAGCCGAAGGGATGTAGCTAGGCCCGGAGCTGGGTAGGTGTCCAGGTGAGGCGGGCGGTGGGAGGAGCGCCCGGCTGGGTAGGCAACGCGGTGAGCAGGCGTGCGGGCGGGTCACCTGCCCAGGTGAGGCGGGCGGCGAGCTCTGTCAAGTAGGCACCACCCAATGGCGGTAGGAATTGTACTACTTGCCAGGAGTTAGTACTCAATTAGTACTCTCACCCAGTCAAATATTAGAATTTGTACTAATAAACTGTGGGCACAATCCGAAAACGATATGGGGCGGTGCGTGCATGACGTTTGCACCGCCCAATTGTCCGATCCCAACGAGGGACAATGCATTCTGTGCGGAAGAATTAGTACTTTCGGAGTATCAACCTACCAGAATTTGTACTACCTTTTAACACCGTGAAAATTGAAGTCAAAGTCGGACGGCGCCTGTAAACTGCAGGGTAGGCAACCCGCATTACTCGCACCACCCAATGCACCTAGAAAATTGTACTGAACGCCAAAATTTAGTACTCAATCAGTACTTTCACCCTGGCACATTAGTGGAATTTGTACTCACAAACTGAAGCCGGGCGGTGCGGGCATGACGCGGCACCGCCCAATTGTCCCACAGCCCCCACAGACAGTGCATTCTGCTCGGGTCGATTAGTACTTTTCGAATATCAGCATGCCAGAATTAGTACTACACGGCAACAACGCATAAGCGGCGGTAAAGACAAGGAAGCCCCCGCAAGCTCCAAGATAGGCAGCCCACAATACTCGCACCGCCCGATGCAGCTAGGAATTTGTAATGCACGCCAAAATTTAGTACTCAATTAGTACTTTTACCCCCGCTTACATTTAAAATTTGTACTGACACCGCCAGTGTGTACATAAATGTTGAAAGTGGGCGGTGCGGGTGTGATGCTGCACCGCCCATTCGTCCAACAGCCCCCACAGACAGTGCATTCTACTCGGGTCGATTAGTACTTTCCGAATATTAGCATGCCGGAATTAGTACTACACGGCAACAACGCATAAACGGCGGTAGAAAGAAGGGAGCCCCCGCAAACTCCAAGATAGGCCACCCACAATACTCGCACCGCCCAATGCAGCTAGGAATTTGTACTGCACGCTATAATTTAGTACTCAATTAGTACTTTCACCCTGGCACATATTTGAAATTAGTACTGACATCCCCAGTGTGTACATGAAGGTTGGAAGTGGGGTGGGCGGTGCGGGCTTGACGCTCCACCGCCCAATCGTCCAGCAGCCCCCACAAACAGTGCATTCTGCTCGGGATGATTAGTACTCTCCGAATATTAGCATGCCGGAATTAGTACGACTCAGCAACAACCCATAATCAGTGGTAAAACAGTGGAGCCGCTGCAGGCTGCAAGGAAGGCAACCCGCAGTGCTCCCACCGCCCAATGCAGCTAGGAATTTGTACTGCACGCTAAAATTTAGTACTCAATTAGTACTACATTTTCTAGGCACATTGTGGTGTCTAAGTATGTGGTTTCTATTGATAGCAATAGACCTGTGCGTGTCCAAGTGTTCAGAACGTTCACAAACGTCTAAAATGTGTACACCACGGAAGTGTGCAACTTGAGTTAAACACCATGTAATGTGCAAGTGGGTGGTTCGGCCGTGACACTGCACCGCACAATCGTCCAACAGCCCCCACAAACAGTGAATCCTGCTCAGGTCGATTAGTACTTTCCGAATATCAGCATGCCGGAATTAGTACTCCACAGCAACTACCCGTACAGAAAAAAGGAGATCTAGAATGTCTCCAGCCGAGACATCGTAGAGACAGATTGAAGACGACATGCAGACTTCTACGAGACATTCTGGAGATAAA
>NW_026267196.1:1703314-1707492 GCF_000697945.3 Frankliniella occidentalis
ACTCCGAAGCGAGAAGTTCTCGGTTCGAGTCGGACTGGCGGCGCGCTGCGGCGCGCCCGCCCGTTCCGTTTTCACTGATTTCTGCTGCGCGCTGTCTCTAGAATGTCTTCACGGTGCCTCCCACAGGTCTCGCGTCTGACGTCGACATGTCTCCGGACATGACTTCAGAATGTCTCTACGGTGTCTCCAGAGAAATGTCTCGGCATTGCCTCGAGGCAGACTCCTTTTCACTGATAAACCAAGTGTTCAACTGCTCAACACATGTAAGTGTCCAACCGCAATTTCAATACTTGCAAGTGTTTAATTCAGTAGTAGTACACTTGCAAGTGTTAAACTCAATATTTGTGCACTTGTAAGTGTTTAACTCTCCTTTTGTACACTTCTCTATATCGGGCGCGTACTGGAAGGGAAGTGTTCAACAGAGGAGTTGCACACTTACAAGTGCACAAATACCGAGTTGAACACTTGCAAGTGTATTACTACTGAATTGAACACTTGCAAGTATTGAACTTGTGATTGCACACTTGCAAGTGTTGAGCAGTTAAACACTTGGTTTATCAGTGTTCGAGACTTTATGGATACACCTACGAGACACCGTTGATGACTCGAGAATATCTCTACGTTGTCTCCTACAAGGCTCTCGGGTGACTCCAATTTTATCTCCAGAATGTCTCGTAGAAGTCTGCATGTCGTCTTCAATCTGTCTCTACGATGTCTCGGCTGGAGAAATTCTAGATCTCATTTTTTCTGTACGGGTACCCATATACGGTGGAAGTAAACCGAGGAACCCCTGCATGCTTCAAGCTGCAAGACAGGCAACCCGTAAAGTACACACTTGAGTTTTTAGAGCAGCTATGGTTGGTTATTTCCCTAACAGTATTAATTGAGGGGTAAATAGAAAATTCGACAACGTGGCGTTGTGCTCCACGGTCACGTGCATCCTCCCCCGCGTCACATGTAACCGTGTGATCACAGGTGTGACAGCAAAACGCAAAACGGTAAAAACTGCAATGTAGCTAACATTTCGAAGACGATAATTGTTTCGATTGCATCTAGCCAGAAAATTCATGCATAGCTCTAAAACCAGCCTACTTGGGTCATCAGTATACGGCGTCAACCTTTGTTTCCGCCGTATCTCTGCTCAGATGCATTGTAAGCAATCGTCGTCGAAATGTTAACAATATTGCAGTTTTTTTGCGTTTTGCTTTTTCATATCAAAGCTCTGGTTTGATTGCGAGCTCTATGAAACGTTGCGATATCTCAGTCAGAAATGGCATATCAAAATATGAATAATGACATCTATCAAACCGTTTGTAAAATAGAGGACATGATATCTCCGACCATCGAGGATTTGATACTTACGAAAAGTACTATAGTAGAAGACTTAGTGGTAATTTCGGATATGGTTTAGATTGAACGTTTGAATTCCGCGCTAAAAGGTGACCAGTTGTGGAACTCATACTAATATGCGACAGTCCAAAACACGATCGAATCGACGCCACTCTCGAATAGCGTCGTAGGAGTAGGGGACTGGAATGGGTATGGAGCGAGGGAAGACCAAGTACTGGGTGTTGCATAAAAGACACAGGCGCGGGCGGGTTTGCCTACCCAAGGGGCTATGGCGCCTTACGGGCAAAGCGGGTAGGCAAACCCGCCCGCACCTGTGTCTTTTATGCAACACCCGGTACACTCATGCGTACTCACGTGATTGCAATACTGGTGTGCAGCAACAAATGAAGTGCTTCAATTCCTCGGCGCGCTGCAAAATTCTTGGAAAGAACTTTGAAGGACACCGTGGTGTACAAATTTTAGACGTTTGTTAACGTTCTAAACACATCGACACGCACAGGTCTATTGCTATCAATAGGAACCATATACTTAGACACCACAATGTGCCTAGAAAATGCACACTTCAACTTTAACATCAATTGACGAGCAAAATTAAACACTTTTTTTAAAACAGTGAACAGGCCCGCCTATGTAAAAGAGAAATATTCTAGGATCAAATCCTCGATGGTATTCCAACCTTCATGTACACACTGGGGATGTCAGTACTAATTTCAAATATGTGCCAGGGTGAAAGTACTAATTGAGTACTAAATTTTAGCGTGCAGTACAAATTCCTAGCTGCATTGGGCGGTGGGAGTATTGTGGGTGGCCTATCTTGGAGTTTGCGGGGGCTCCCTTCTTTTTACCGCCGTTTATGCGTTGTTGCCGTGTAGTACTAATTCCGTCATGCTGATATTCGAAAAGTACTAATCGACCCGAGTAGAATGCACTGTCTGTGGGGGCTGTTGGACGAATGGGCGGTGCAGCGTCACACCCGCACCGCCCAATTTCAACATTTATGTACACACTGGCGATGTCAGTACAAATTTTAAATGTAAGCGGGGGTGAAAGTACTAATTGAGTACTAAATTTTGGCGTGCAGTACCAATTCCTAGCTGCATCGGGCGGTGCGAGTATTGCGGGCTGCCTATCTTGGAGCTTGCGGGGGCTTCCTTGTCTTTACCGCCGTTTATGCGTTGTTGCCGTGTAGTACTAATTCTGGCATGCTGATATTCGAAAAGTACTAATCGACCCGAGCAGAATGCACTGTCTGTGGGGGCTGTGGGACAATTGGGCGGTGCCGCGTCATGCCCGCACCGCCCATTATCGATTTCATCTGGCGGCTTCAGTTTGTGAGTACAAATTCCACTAATGTGCCAGGGTGAAAGTACTAATTGAGTACTAAATTTTGGCGTTCAGTACAATTTTCTAGGTGCATTGGGTGGTGCGAGTAATGCGGGTTGCCTACCCTGCAGTTTACAGGCGCCGTCCGACTTTGACTTCAATTTTCACGGTGTTAAAAGGTAGTACAAATTCTGGTAGGTTGATACTCCGAAAGTACTAATTCTTCCGCACAGAATGCATTGTCTCTCGTTGGGATCGGACAATTGGGCGGTGCAAACGTCATGCACGCACCGCCCCATATCGTTTTCGGATTGCGCTCACAGTTTGTTAGTACAAATTCTAATATTTGACTGGGTGAGAGTACTAATTGAGTACTAATTCCTGGCGAGTAGTACAATTCCTACCGCCATTGGGTGGTGCCTACTTGACAGAGCTCGGGCGGCGGCCGGGCCGGAGCGCCCGGCTGGGTAGGCAACGCGGTAAGCAGGCGTGCGGGCGGGTTACCTGCCCAGGTGAGGCGGGCGGCGGGCGGAGCGCCCGGCTGGGTAGGCAACGCGGTGAGCAGGCGTGCGGTCGGGTCACCTGCCCAGGTGAGGCGGGCGCGCTCCGTTCAGCTGCTCGACCCGCCGGGACTAAGGTAAGCATGTCGTTGGGAGTGGGAAGGAGGCGAAAGGAGGGGGAGGTAACCACGCACTCAATATGAAGCCAGTCACTCAAACGCGTTCCACTAGATTTGATCGTTCTAAGCAACGCGCGCGTGAACGATGTAAACTACGACGGGTAGGATAGGGCCTTTTGCTTACCAATCCCGTAAGCATTTGGTCAGAGCCCACGCGGCGTGGCCAAAGGGCAAACAAAACCCAACCACTCGAAACCGGGCGCACTGCTGGCTCGACATTTTACGAGTCGGGATAAAATGTGGGAAAATAAAATTTCCGGGTCAATTTCTCCATAATTTTGTTTTGTTGTGAAGAGTAAGGAGGGGGACGGCCGGGGACGGCGTACACAGAGGACTGCTGACTGATAGCTGCGGTAACCGAGCCCCGGCTCTGCTGCGGTTGTCGTTGTTGGGATGCATGGCGGCAGCGTGATGTCTGAGACGGTGGTGAAGGGGTGCTGGCCGGGGGCGACGTCAGCACGGCGGGCGCGGCGCGGCGAGGAGGCGCGGCGTGGCGGTCCGTCAGAGAGCGCTTCGCCGCCAAAGCGGTGAGCCTGCCATGCACGCCAGGCGCTGCCGGGGCGGCCACCCGCCACCCCGCCAGCCAGGCACATTAGCCTTCTCTCATCCACTGCCTCCTCCTCCTCCTCCTCCTCCACCGCCCCCACCCCCTTATTATTCTTGCTCACTCCGTCCAGGACGCCGCCGTGCTCCGTGCCGCCGCCCGCCCCCAGTGATGCGACGCGCTCTGCTTCCAGATCGAAGGCGGTGCGCAACGTGCTCAAAGGGACGAGAAGAAAAAATAGTGCGTTCGGAATATTATATGGCACCTCTCGGACCTCCCCCC
>NW_026267196.1:1708692-1709719 GCF_000697945.3 Frankliniella occidentalis
CCCACCTGCTCACCTCATGTGAGTGGTAGAGTAGTCCCTGGTGCAGGCGGACCCATTAACCCTAATTGTTTTACAATAGCAAGACATATTTTTGTGGACCGCGCCGCGCCGTTCTCGGGGGGCAAGTCGCCTTCCTTGAGTCGTGTCGTATGCGAATCGCGCTACCCACAATCCCGCTGCCGCCGCACTCCTGACTCTCTACCAACAAATTACCTGCACGCCCTTACATTGCACCCCCCCCTCCCGCCTCCCCTAGTAAAATGTTGTCTTTCTTCTGCCAAGCGCTCGCTGGATGACCTACGACGGCCACTACCTGACCGGACCGTATTCAGGCATTGCGTTGGCTGACTCTGTTTGGGCCTCTCTTTCCCTCTCCCCCTTCTCATCTGCGCCTCCTCCCCCGGTCCTCTCCCGGCCTAAACCTCCGTCTCTCTTCCTCTCTCTAGTTTCTCGCTCCACCCCCCCCCCCCTTCTCTCTCTCTCTCTAAACAGGACGCGATGGCGAGCAGTTGATCATTGTGTGAAAGAGCCATCAAGCTCGGCAGTAAGTGCTCCGCTCTGCGCCGGCCGGCCGGACATGGGCCCCCCGAGGCCCTTCTTCACCTGGATCGCGGAGAGAGCTGCGCAGGGCTGGGCCGGCGCCCGGGCCTGCATGGTGGTGAGGCGGCAATCACATTTACCAGCTTACTACTTTTACTTTCTCCTCTAAAATACTGTTTTTCCAGCGACCGGCATACAGGGGTCGTCGCCCCCCGGGGCCGGCGGCGCGGGGGTCTGTTTTGGTCGGCGTGAGTAATATCGTGTCATCACCTGGAGCGGCGCAACGCCAGGAGGGCAACGCCAGGGCAACGCCAGGGCAGCACGCGGTCACGACGGGAACATCATTTCCTCTCCTCGCTGAGCTGCTGAGAGTAAACAGGGACGTTTTGTCGGGTGGCGCGCGCGCCTCCGCCCGAGTGGGATAAGCCTGTTGGTACTGCAGCTCCAACCCCCTCAGCGCGCCCCTTGTGGTGGTGGTGGTGGGGGG
>NW_026267196.1:1709769-1713237 GCF_000697945.3 Frankliniella occidentalis
GGGGGAGGGAGAGTGCTGAAGGATGCGATGCACGGCGTGTTGCCGCTAATTGATGGTAACTCGTCCGCCCGTGACGTGCGCGGCTCGCGGCCCAAGCCTTTCTGGGTTGGGTGGGCGGGGTGGTGTGTGTGTGTGTGTGTGTGTGTGTGTGTGTGTGTGTGTGTGTGTGTGTGTGTGTGCACATATGTGTGTGTGTGTGAGTGTGTGTCGGTGCTGGTGCTGCATCGCGGCCATGCGTTGCAGTTCAAGAGGACGAGCTGGGGGACGGGACGCCCGGCGCGCCACTTGACTCTTGCAGCCCAGACGGACGACTCACTTCCCCCTACATGGCGCTGCTGCACGACAGAGGGACCGTGTTCTTCTCGACGATGCAGGCCAATCGAACTACTCCACCCCCCCCCCCTGCCCCCTTCTCTTGGCTTTTGAACGCCTGCGCCCCGGTCCGATGAAGAAGAGGCGATAACGACCTACACCACGAACTTGTGCAGTGGCAGGGACGAGGGATTTCGGAAAGTATAACATCCAGCCATATATGACGTCCATTATTAGCTATACCAAAAACTATAAAAACTTCGATGTATACTTGAATATCTAAACCACAAAACGAAAGCCTTTAAAGGTGCTCTTGTCAATAAGAAAATGTGATGTGTTGGGAATTTTTTGAAGGGCGAGATATTGGTGCGTCCAGTTGCCACCAACTCTCGGAGGAAGCAGCACCGGCTGACCGCAGGGGGTGGGCCGACCGAGGCCTGACTGCGTCATCCGGGAGTATGGGTTGCTCCAGTCCACCTCGCATAAGTTCGCCATGAACACGCAGTCTCCTGAACTCGATTTATTATTGAAGTTGAACCTTGCACCCAGTCCTCCCCCCGTGTATAGTCAGTCAGCGTGTGCTCCAGAAGCGAGGAGGCGGGGAGGGCGGGGTGCAGAGGAGGGGGAGGAGGGGGGTACACTGAGTAAACATGTCGCCGGCACCGCAGTGGCGCGGCGCCCGTGCCGGCCGATCGCCCTCGGCCATGACGGCTCGCTCTCCTTTGAGCGCCTCAAAGTAAAGGTGCATCATCGCAGTGAGGCCTGGGCCGCCCCGACCCGTCAGTCTGACGGCATATCGACGCGGTAAGGCCGTCAAAGGAGGGGGCCCGGCCACGCCGGCCACCCCGGCCACACAGTGCGGCCGATTGGAGCCCCCTCTCCCATCTCTCCCTCCGGTCAACCGGGTCGCACAGAAAAAGCTGCAGCAGCGGTATTTCTGTTGTTAGAAGTTGGAGAAGTTACACGGTGTTGCGGGCCGTGAGACCGAAGTTTTCAGGGAATGACGGCGGAAACGGCAGGACGTTTCAAAGTTCCCAATCGTGCCGAGGGGGGTCCGCCACGCCGGGGCGCAGCTTCCCCAGATGTGCCCGAAAGGACACCGCGCCAAAGTATGTGGCCGGCGCCCGCCGGCGGCGCCCTGGCCAAGGTCCGCGGGCAGGCCCGCACGGGGCGGGGGAGGCGCCAGCCAATGATGAGCCAAAGGGTTAAAATTAGCTAAACACACAAGCAGCCAGGGGCGAGGCGAGCCACGCCGGATCAGGGAAAAGGAGGAGGCGGGGAAGCTGGGCGGGGAGCAGGCGGGGGCGCGGGCCCTCCAACGCCCACGCCTGTTTCCTCGCTTCGGCACATTTCTCTTCCTCTCTCCCTGGTTCTCTCTCTGTCTCCCCCTCTCTCTTGCTCTCTCTCTCTCCTTTCCCCCAGACTCATCCCCACCCCCTCATCACTAACGCCCTGCCCCCTTGGCCCCGTCTTCAGGCTCCTAAATCACCCTATCAACTCCCCCGCCCCCCTCCCCTTCACCACTCGGCCGCAATCCTCACTCCCCGCCCCCCTTCCTCTCGTAGTTCTCCCGTTCTTCGAAAACGCTCCGTTAAAATTTTTGCGAATCCGTCGTGTGTATCTTTAGATGCGTTCCAGTGTTGTGGGCGTGCATACTCAGTAGGCAAAAACCCGCGACACTGAAGCGCATTCAAAGAAACTCCCGGTGCGTTCAGCTTGCTCGATTCCCGCCGTCCCTTCTCAGCCCGGTTTGCGAGTGCCGCAACGCGCCACCCCTCACACCCGGGCTGCACCGCGCTGAGGGGCGGGCGGGCGGGCGGTGCGCCACGCAACGTGGGTGGCCCCAACCTGTGAGCAGGCGATGGCCCTCCGGGCCGGGGGGCTGTGCACTGCACAGGGCTGAGCGGGGCCGAGCAGGGCCGCGAGCCGACCGGGTATAGTTTTTACATTGTTTACTCTGGACCGTGTTGCCGTACTACAAGCCGTGCACCCGAGCCGAGCCGCAGCCAAGCGGGGGCCATCAGCTCTCGTCCCATGGCCCATCATGCACCCCTACCCCGCCCCGCCCCGCCCCGCCGCCACACATGGCAGCCCGAGCACAGAGCGAGCGAGAGCAATCTCCCTTTCTCACGCCGCTGCACCCCGACGCCTCCATATTCATACTTCGAGTCGCGATGCCGCCCCCGACTAGTGTGCCCGGGCCTTCTTCGGCGCGGCCCGGGAAGGCCCGGGTGATGGACGTGATCGACGCCAAGCGGCCGGCGAGGCGAGGCGCGGCGGAGGGGCCGCGGCGCCGGCAGCGCGCTCCGATCGAAATGGGGCACCTTGCGCGTCGGGGTTGGCCGGGCCGGGGCAGGCTGCTGCTGCTGTGTGGTTGGCGTCGACCACGCAGCGCAGCGCCCGGGGTGTTCCTCGAAGGATGCAGCTCATGAACAGCTGCGGGGTGGGGACGTATGGGCATTGCAGCCACCCCGCCCCGCCCCGCCCCGCCCCGGCCGCCAGGTCACGAGTAAACAACATTCCCCCGTGCAGTGAAGCAGCTGGCCAGAGCCATGTCCGTCGCGGGGATGGCCGGCGGCGTCGACGCCGCGGCCAGGGCGTACTCTTAGAGATCGTTCAGTTCATTCAATCGGGAAAGAAATTTTTATTGTTAAATTTCTTACGGCGATAACAAGACATGTGAATCTCACACATTCAACATTCAACACATTCAACTGAAATAAAATTGATAACAATGAAACAATGGAATAGAAGTTAAACGGAAATAAGTTAGCAATCTGGATATCACAGTCAAAGGGGGGGCGCGCTTCCGGTCTCCCGCGCCGGTGGAGTCCTACTTGATGTCGCACAGGAGCGCGACGCCGCGGAGGGTCCAGTGCCGCGGGTTGTTGTCCGTCTCGAAGTCGATGGAGCCGACGTACTTCTGGTCCGTGCGCTGGGGCTTGCGGTAGATGGGGCACTCGTACAGCTTGGGGTCCTTGCCGGCCGTC
This sequence comes from Frankliniella occidentalis, assembly GCF_000697945.3. Taxonomy (NCBI): domain Eukaryota; kingdom Metazoa; phylum Arthropoda; class Insecta; order Thysanoptera; family Thripidae; genus Frankliniella; species Frankliniella occidentalis. The sequence continues at coordinate 1,713,072 of NW_026267196.1, forward strand.
GTGTTGATGGCGTAAATGTAGATGACGGGCATCTGCTCGTACAGCACCTGCCGCCAGGAAATCAAATGTGGTTTGAGTAATTTCACAATTTCGGATTGATGGGGATTTCTAGAATTGTGCGCTGAGGGTGAGATGAATGGGAAGCGTGGGGAGGGGTGGAAGAGAG
>NW_026267196.1:1713287-1720562 GCF_000697945.3 Frankliniella occidentalis
GTGGGGTAAGGGTTCACGCGGTTCACAGAACTTTTTGAAAAAATCAGTGTAGTAAATGCATTTGTTTCGGAAACCATAAACCATAACCACTGTTTCCTCGCAGGTAACAATTATCCGGTGGGGAGACTAAAATAACGAGAGTCGTAGAGAAAAGGAACCCTCCAAAAAAATGTAATTACTGTACGACTCATTGCTATTTTCACAGATGGTTTCACTTACGTGATGTCCGCGTTGGCGTGCAGGCCGAACACCTCGGGCGTGTCCGTGAGCGGGAGGCTGGTGATGTAGTCCACGTAGCCGTTGAGGTTGCGGGTGATGGGCACGCGGTAGCCGCGGTAGAACTCGAAGCCCGGGCGCAGCAGCACGTCGCAGAACCACACCTGGGTGAAGGTGGTGAGCAGGCGCTTGTCGAAGTCGTCCGTCACCCGCCCGCCGTACTGCACCTCGCCCAGCATGTAGCACACCGTGGGCCACGAGATGCCCTGTGCGTGTGAGCAACGTTTCGGAAATCAGGGAAGTCCCAGTCAATAATCACACTATCCATTCCAGTTTTCGACATCGCTTGCTGCAAGAGTCTCACCTTCTTTGGATCCATGTCGTCCAGGTGATTTTGGATGAATTGCACGCTGGCGGCAAAGTCGGCCTGGTTGAATTCGTAGGGGACGTTCCAGCCGAGGGGCCCGAACTTGCGCCGCTCCTGCACGACGGTGTGCAGGAAGGCGACGGCGTACAGCAGGGGCGGCCATTGGTTTTGCGTCGAGTAGTCCAGCGTGTCCTGCGAACACAATAGGCAGGTCAGCAAGGTCGTGTACGCGACGAACAGCCCCTGCGCCGAGGTCTCCCCAACCCCTTATTCGCCTCACCTGCGTAATATTTTGGTAGGTGCGCTTAAGACTGGCCCGGATGCCCTGCGGCGGCTCGTTGGTGAACTTGATGGCCATCTGCAGCAGGCCGATGGGGAACTCCGTGTGCACCTCGGTGGTCATCCAGAGGCGGAACGACTCGTGCACCGTGTCCGTCTCCACCAGGGCGTCCATGGCCTCGCTGCAGAAGGGCAGCGACAGGTGGATGTTCTGCAGCAGCACCCAGCCGCCGCCCTGCATGCTGTCCGAGATGAGGCGGCGTGCGTGCAGCTCCTGGCCCTGGCCCATGGACACGGAGCGCAGCGGGATCTCCTTGGCCTTGGCCAGCGCCGTGATCTGCGGAGACGGGTCCGAGCCGATGGAGAGGATGCAGATGAGCGGCGACCGCGGCTCGGACTCGCTCCACGTGGCCTCCAGGTCCAGGATGCGGCCCTCGCCGTACTCGGGGCCCAGGGACTCGCTGATGTAGCGCCGCGCCTGCGACAGCGTGCGGTCCGGGCTCCAGGACCGGATGAGCAGCAGCTTCCGGAACACGTCCAGGCTCTTCTGGTAGCCGCAGGGGATGTCCTCCTCCTCCGGCCGCTCCTTCTCGTACCACGCCCGCCACTCGCGCTCGTTCTGCTCGATGCGCGTGAGCACGTCCCCGAACACGGACAGCTTGCTGATCTCGACCAGGTTGAGCCACGTGATGTCCAGGATCCAGCGGAAGGGCTTGGGCTGCACGGCGTTCAGGTCGAGCGAGGCGCCCCCCTTGATGAAGGCCATGAACTCGGCGTGGCTGATGCCCCCCTTGTGGCAGTCGATCTTCATGGCCAGCATGAGCGTGAACAGCACCTTGTGCCGCTCGTACAGGCTGCGCAGGGTGAAGGCCCACACCTGGTGCGTGAGGTAGCGCAGGATGATCTCGATGCGCTCGTCGGTGATGGCGCTCTTGGTCGACTTGGTGATGGAGTTGTCGAAAATGATGAGGAACTGTTTGAGCGAGTTTTGATACATGCTGTTCACGTTGCTCATCTCCACAATCAGGAAGTAGAGGATGGAGCCGCGGGCCGCCACGGCGCGGAACTCCTCCCGCGCCACCGTGATCTTGCGCTCCGTCTGGCCGGACACCTTGAGCTTGGCGTTCACCTCCTCCGCGGTGAGCTTGGTCTCCTGCAGCACCTGGATGAGGGCCTCGTCGTCCACCAGTGAGCCCTCTGACGAGGTGAGGCGGCACAGCAGGTTGGTCTCGAGCTCCTTCATGCTGCGCTGGTTCTGCATCACAGACTCGAACAGAGCGACGCGCTCCGCCTCCAAGTCGCACTTCTCCATGAGGATGACGCGTCCCAGCAGCTGGTCCTCCAGGCCCTGCATGGTGACGGTGAAGTCGATGATGGAAGTCTTGGCGCTGATCTCGGGCGAGTAGGCTGGGTTGGGTAACTTGGTGGTGATGTAGAGCATGAAACCGGGCATCACGTCGCACTCCTTGTCACCCACCACCACCTTCTCGATGGAGCCAGACTTGATAAAGTTCTTCTCCAGGACGTTGTCGATGACAGGGTCCAGCTCCTCCCCGACGTCCTCTATGAGCAGGGGCCGCCCAAGGGAGAGCGAGTCCTCGAGGTGCGTGCGGAAGTACTTGTGGTTGAGCGACGTGATCTGGAGTTCGTTGGACGTCTCCTTGTTCTTGATCCACATCTTGCCCTGGTTCTGCGGGTCGACGAGCAGCGGGTACGAACTGGACTTCGTGACAATGAGCGCGTTCTGCACGGACAGCTCGTCGTTGGGGAGTCCCTGCAGCGTCCACTCGGACACCTCGGCGCTGTCGACCAGCATGTTGGTGATGTTGAGGTCCTTGGTGAAGGGGATGACCCTGGTCTTGAGGATGCGCATCCACGTGTTGACGAGGTTGGCCCGGAACTCCTGGTTGTAGGGGCCGGCGTACGAGAGGAAGCCCGTGGCCAGCAGGACGTCCCCGACGAGGCGGCCGAGCTGCGCCTTGAACTCTTTGCTCTGCGCCGTCCAGCGCACCTTCTCTCCGCCCAGGCCGTTGATGAGCGCCGTGGCGGCCGTCATCTTCCTGAGGCACACGTTGGCCGCGTCCGTGAGGCGCTGCTTCTCGCTCACGGCCGCGTCGTACTGGTCCTTGACCTCCTGCAGCGCGCGCTCCCGGTCGCTCAGCTGGCTCTCGGCGCCGGCCAGGTCCTCCATGGCCACCTTGAGGCGCGCCTCCTGCAGCGTGAGGTTTGCCTTGAGCGGCAGCACCTCCTTGTTGACCGAGTGGAAGAAGGACATGGCCTTGGTCCAGGACAGCAGCCCGGCCACGTCGCCGCACACGCGCTTGGCCGTGTCCATGTTGTAGTCGTCCATCTCGAAGTAGGGCTGCAGCAACTCCACCATCTCGTTGTTGATGATGTCCTGGAGCAAGATATTTATGTTAGCGCTGCTTGATAAGACAGGTTGATCCAGTAGGCAGCCTTTCGGTAGGAACGGCGCGCACTTCGAATAAGTGTTCAAAAATCAGTAAAAATAAATCATTGAAAAGGTGTGTTAATCGCCGCATGGCCCCTGCGGCCCGAGCGGGTATGCAATCCCGCAGCACTACGGTGTGTGCACCAGCCCGTGAGCGCGTCATCGCTCGCTACTACTCACCTTGGGGTAGTTCTGCAGCTGCAACAGGAAGGTGGTGCTGGCCATCATCTTGAGCGACTCGGCCCAGGACGGCTTCGGGCAGGAGGCCGCCGTGTCGCCGATGACGGCGTGCAGCTTCCTCTGGAAGAGGATGAGCACGCAGTCCATGATGCGCATGATGAGGTGCGGCGGCCGGCCCAGCTTGCGCACCGTGGCGATGTGCGCCGGCTTGATGGTGTTGAGAGCGTTCTCGGCCTCCTCCAGGGCGGGCTTGGCCGCCTCCAGCTTCTGCTCCGCAAACACTTTCTCCTTGGCGATGTACGACACGAGCGCCTCCGCCTTCTCCTTGACCTTCATCACCTGGTTCTTGACTGTCTCGGCCTGCATCGCGCGTTCCGTCACCTCGATGAGAACCTGTCGAACAGAAGAACACTAAGCACCCCCAGCACCAGAGAAGGGGAGGATTGGTAGGGGTTTGGAGGGGCGGGGCTTACCCTCTCGGCCTTCTCCGAGGCGTGCTGCAGCTCCTGCTCCATCTCGGCCAGGTCCTGCTTGAGGCTCTCCACCGACAGGCTGGCCTCCTCCAGCTTAGCCAAGCCCGTGTCCATGCGGCGCGCGCCCTCGGCCAGCTGCCGCTGCTTGCCCTGGTAGATGGCCTTGTAGCCCGCGATGAAGTTGAGGTACGATTTGGGGGTGACGTGGGTGGCGCGCCGGAACCTCTGGAAGTACTCGGTGGAGGTGGCGGCCACCACGTCCTGGATGGAGCCCAGCGTCTCGACGAGCTCGGCCTTGACCTGGGCCGTGCAGGCGATCTCGAAGTCGTGCAGGAAGTGCTTGGCGACCTGCACCAGGGCGTCGCGCGGCCACGGCTGGAACCAGTCGATGGTGCAGCCGGACACGAGGGCCGGGAACCTGAGCGCGCGGTTGCGGAACTTCTCGCCGACGGGAGAGAAGCAGAAGACGACGTGTAGGTTCTGGAGCGTGCGCGCCAGGAAGAAGTCCATGACGAGCTCCTGGGTGAGCGTGCGCTTGGGGTTCTCCCGCTTGAGGGCGGGCGTGAGTTCAGAGATGATCTCGGCCTGCTCGTCGCGCGTGAACAGGTTCGAGATGACGCCCGAGGACAGGATGTTGTTGAGGTACTCCAGAAAGCCCTCCTCCTTGATGTCCAGGTCTGTAAAGATGAACGTCGTCCCCTTGCCCTGCAGAACGATATCAAATATTACATGGTACGTTCAGTTATCAGTCCATTATAACAGTCATGTGGGCAATTTCGCACCTGCACGCCACAGGAGCGATACAACAGCTTCAGGTCCTCCAGGAAGTTAGCCACGTTGTAGGAGCGGGTGAGCGTAATCTGGAACGTCTTGTAGCCCGCGATGAAGGAGGCCAGCTTGGTGAGCGACTGCTTCCCGGAGCCGCCCACCCCTACCAGCATGACGTTGCCGCGGGGGTGGCGGATCACCCGGGATATCTTGACGAGGTGGAGCATGGCGTCCGGGAAGAAGACGAGGTCCATGCCCGCGCCTCGCACCATCTCGTTGAACTGGGCCAGGAACATGTCGAGGCGCTCGTGCAGCTCGCGGAAGTCGGCCACCGGCTCGTACACCTTGGGCAGCTCCATGTCGGCGTCCTCGCCCTCCTCGCCCGTGGGCTCGGGCGCGTCCCTCATGAAGTCCACGAAGACCGGGTTGGGCTGCGCCATCTCGACGTAGTTGGGCCCGAGCGACTCCTCCAGCTGGCGCATGAGCTCCGAGTCGAACCACTCCTTGTCCGAGGTGAGCGTGAAGCGGTCCGAGAAGACCCGCGTCACCTCGTGCTTCCACAGGATGAGCAGGACGTGCTCCGCGTCGATGACGGTGGACAGCGTGCCCACCATGCCCTGCCAGATGCGGGACAGGTCACGCAGCGAGAACACGTAGTGGAACTTGGCGGGCGTGGGCAGCAGCTTGGCGCGGGTGGAGTGCCACAGCAGGCGCGTCAGCGGGATCAACTTCTTCACCAGGACCCGCACGTCGGGGCTATGGGGAGGGAAAGAAACAAGGGCGTCAGCGAGAGTGGCGCCCGAACCGAACAGTCCGCCAGGATACTGACCTGAAACCACGCTTCATGTTGTAGTGGCCCTCGCCAACGACGCGGAAGATCTTGTCGATGGACTCGTCGGAGGGCAGCGGGCAGTTGAACACGGCGAACTGGCGCTTGAGTCGGGAGGGGATGTCGTTGCGGCCGCCGCCGGGCTGCCCCATGGCCGCGACGAACTGCATGTCCACGATGGTGGTGAACTCGCCGGGCTTCTCCAGGCTGTAGAAGCCCTTCATGTCCATGGTCTGGCGGACGATCTCGTTGGTCACCTGGTCACCCCACTCGTTGATCTGCGGCAGGTTGACGTCGTCCACGAACACCATCATTTTCTTTCCGCCCGCCGGGCCGAACGTACTGCCCATGCGCTTCTCCACGTAGCTCTCGATGGTTTTCTGGAAATAAGTAATAGTTCGGTAAAAGACGGAGAGGATCAGTTTTATTTACAAGAAGGGCCAGAGTGGGGTTGTCACTGTCACCTGGAACTGGTAGGGGCTCGTGGCGGACGAGAAGTTGAAGCTGCGGTTGAGGTAGACCTCGGGGTTGGCACTCTTCATGTAGCTCTTCATCATGACGGTCTTACCGGAGCCCTGCTCGCCGATGAGGAGCACGGCGCGCTCCTGGTGGGCGATGCAGTGGATCAGGTAGTTGATGCGCACGTTGTCCACGATGGGCACCATGATGCTGCCGAAGTCGGGCGTGCTCATCTCCGGGTACGAGTAGGTCGGCACCATGGTGCTCCAGTGGTCCCACTTGCCTGGAAGCAGAACACGTGACAGCTGACAACGCCAAGCTCGTTTTGTGACGTGGCGCGCGTCCCACTCTTCACCTACCGGTCTGGCTGACAACGAAGTCGAACACTGTGGCCTCCGGGTGGTACCGGGAGGCGGGCATGTCCAGCTGGGGGAAGTTCTGCCGCAGGTACTGGTCGTACTTCTTACGGTCGCCCAGCTCGAGCAGCGCGCCCATCCCCCAGGCCAGGGCGAACACGTAGAGGCGCGCCAGGTGCTCGGGGGTGAGGTGCCGCATGGGGTCGTCCCGGTCCACGTCCTCGACCACGTCCTCGAGCACGGGGTCCCGAGGCTCGTCCTCCTCAACGGGTTCGGTGCCTTCCTCCGGGACCTCCTCCACGCTCTCCTCATACTGCGGCGGCACCAGCCCCTGGAGGATGGTCAGCATCTGCGGCAACGGGGAGGGGGAGGATGCGCTGTGAGAGCAGCCCGCGGGGACAAACCGACAACCTGCAGCTCCTGGAGTACTGACCTGGAGCACGACGTTGCACTGCAGGACCTTCATGGTGAGCACCACGTTCTGGGTGCCCCACGTGTACAGGTCGTCGAAAGAGTACTGGAACAGGTTCATGAACACCTCGTTCTCACGCGTGCTGCGCTTACGCAGCCACGCCTCCGCCACGGGCTTCCAGTCCAGCCCCGAGGAGCTCATGTACACCATGCCGTTACGCGAGACGGTGGCCGGGGAGGCGTTGTCGATGTTGTGGGGCTCGAAGATAATCTTGCAGGTCGGCGCCATTGAGAGTCGATCTCCGTTGGCCAGGGTAAGAGTCTTGTTGTCGTCGAGGACAGAGTTGAGGTTCTCTATCCAGATGCTGTCCACGGGTCCGTCCAGGACCATCCACACGTGATCTCCTACGAGCAAGAAGAAGGTCGTTGAACATTCAGAACCAGCAACTGGCTGTACTTTTCCCCTTTTCCCCCTCCCTCCCTCC
>NW_026267197.1:0-14470 GCF_000697945.3 Frankliniella occidentalis
CGTTTCGCAGGAAGGGTCGGCCTCCACTTCGTGACTTCGTGTCGCAGGAGGTAGGTAGTGTAGCAGGGCCGTCCTGCTGGGGTCTTTTGGTAAAACGCGTCCGGTCGAGTCGATACCTCCTGCCCCCTTTACTCCCCCCACCCACGCCCAACCCTTCCCGGCGACCCGTGCGCCGCCTTCTAGTGCGGCGAAGGTATTGATACGAGGGGCACCACTGAGGAGGACACACAAGGGCCGCGGCCACCGGGGAAGAGGGAAGGAAAAAGGGGTCGCCGAAAAAAGGGGGGCTCTATATTGCTGGTCGGGAAAGCTTGACAGGTAATCAATGTGTTTCGAAGAGTCGCGTCGCCATCATTTGGGGCAAACTGGACGGCCGGCCGGCCCAGTCTGGAGATACAGACCCGAGCGTGAGGGCTTTCGGCTTTGCTAGAGTCCAAAACCGACCGCGACCGGTCAATATTGATGGTCGTACGTCCGCAACGGAACAGGGCGGCGAGTGACTTTGGGTGTTTCCCGGGCACGCGTGAGTGGTGGGGGCGAGCGGAACGCGCGTGTGAGAGTAACAGGTGGTAGGCCAGGGCCCCGCACAGCCGAGAGGCGGGTTGCCTACCTACTGGTCCGCAGGGGCCCCGCCTCCGATAAGAGAGTGTGCGTGGGCGAGCGGGTAGGCCAGAACCCCACACGGCCGAGATGCGGGTTGCCTACCTACTCGTCCGCAGGGGCCCCGCGCCCCGCCTCCGAGAGGAGAGCAGTGCGCGGGCGGGGCCGGGCCGCTCCGAGGAGCAATTTGTAGCGAGGAGTCGGGCGACAGTGAGCAGCCCGCCCGCGGCCGCCTCACCAGAGGCAGCTCCCGGATGCCCCGCCCTGCCCCGCCCCGCCCGTCTCTCCCATGCCTTGTCAAGGTGAAGGTCGCACTCGCCGGGCGGCCGCGGGCGGGCCCCTACTTTTTGAGAGTCCCCCCACAACTGAGTCACCTCGCGGAGCGCGAAGGGGAATGAAAATGGATGGCGAGCGGAGAAAGAAAGAGAGAGAAAGAGATGGAAGAGGAACCGGCGGCGGCGAACATCGTAATGGCTAATGCACGACGGGGACCGGCCGGCGAGTGCGAGAGAGACGATAGTGGAAGGTACGCGCACATCAGCAGGACACGCCCGCCGTGTCAGTCAAACACGGAACATTTCTCTCCCATCGCGTCGCCGTCGCACCACAGCACCAAGAGAGGAGGCGCGCCGCTTTTTTTTAAATGAGAATATCGTTGCTCAATGCCATTACAACGATGTCGTCCCGCAGATTTGTCACTCCCATTTTACGAGTGTGTGGGGCTGACAAAAGAAATGAGTGATGACATAAGTTGTGAAACTAAAAATGTAAAAATATAGCCACGGTATTCTTGTTTTCAGACAGTTTTGTTTACAGTGCTGGTCGGCCCACCACGCCGCGAAAGGCCCGCTCCGCTCCGGCCGGCCCCGGCCCGCCCCGCCCCGCCATCCTCGACGGATCGGCCCGATCACGAGTTGCTGCAGGTCGCGGCGGCGCTCTGCGGGGAACGGGGCTCCGTGCTCGCTATGGATTACCCATCACCCCGGCCCAGCGACGGGTCTTTCCGGACTCTTTCACTTTATCTGCACGGAAAAAAAAGAATTAGCTAAATTAGCTAATGCATTCGCTAATATGGCCTTAGATGAGAATATTAGCTCTCCTAGCTAATTCTTAGCAAGGAGAGCTAATAAATTAGCCATAACAGTTGTGTACAAAATAAAGCAACTAGCTGTGAAAGCTAATATTTTAGCTTTCTTAGCTGGGAATTAGCTAGGAAAGCTAATATTCTTATCTAAGGCCATATTAGCGAATGCATTAGCTAATTTAGCTAATTCTTTTTTTTCCGTGTGATCGTTTACTGACAGGCGCATTTCCCCCGTTCGCGGCGGCGACTATTTGATGGCTTGTTTAAGGAAAGTAGTTTACGAGTCTTTCCACCACGGCGGGTGCAGCTGATGCCGCCGGGCGCTAATGGCTCCTAAAGCTACTATAACTGCTGCATCGGGGCAACTCGGCTGACTCGGCCGACTCGGCCAGTGATTGAATAAGGTCTCTGCAGCCTACCCACAGCAACACCGGCCGCGGGTCGTGGGCCGGCTCACAACTCGACTCATGCTGGCGCTAATGACCTACTTGTCCATTGCGTTACGCGACACCGAGAGACAACCTCTCCCTCCCCCCCCCTCTTTTTGGCTTGGACGAGCTTTACCAGGCATTCTCCTCATCCACCTGCTGGCTTCACTGCTTCGATGATTGTTTATTAAATTCTCTCATCCATTCATCATTGATGGACGCGTGACAGAAGACGGCGCTTTTCACCTTCAAATTACAAATATATACACATATCGATTCTTATCGCGTTTGGATAAGCATTTCTGATCAGAGGCCAGGCCTCAGGCCACAGACGTGACCGTGGTGGGCAGAGGCGCCTATTCGCGAAGTTCAGCGGGACTGCCGACTGATTCAGAAAGCGCGTTCAAGTGTGAGTGCGACGAGGGCGGAGTCCGCTGCTGCTGGGGGGTTCCCCGGCAGGCGTCTCTATCGCGGAGACCATGACCGTCCTGCGGGTCAGCGTTTAGTGCAGTCCGGCCGGCGCGGCCCAAAAGGGAGAGGACAGCCAGCCGCACTGCGGCACGCCCGACGTCACCCTACCTCCTTCCCCGCCTCGCCTCCCACCTTGTATCGCTTTTATCTTTTCCCTTCCTTCTGTGCCTGTCTCTTTCTCTCTCAGACGCCGGGAAGCTTCTCTAGGTCAGGGTTGGCCGTCGCACTTCCCCCACCACAACCACCACCAGCCTCAGGACCAGCTGCAGCTGAGGGACGGAGGCGGTACGAGCAAGTGAGAGAGGGAGAGGGGTGGGAGAGGGAGAAACATTCTCTGCAGCGGATGACGTCGGCGTGTACTGTACCTAAAAGCAGCACCATTCTAGGGATCCGTTTTGCTGTTTTGCCGCGCCCTGATAATTTCCCAGCAATCGCGGGTTGAATTTGCGATAAGGAGCAGGTGGCGGATACGCCCCGTTATCAGGGCTGAGTGCGTGCCGGGCGCGGGGCGGGCGTGACCCAGCCAGAAATTGACAGTCGACTCAACGTTGAATCGACGTCGAAGTCGGATGTTACGTTGAATTTTATTGGACCATACAATGGTCAGATCAAGGTTTTTCAACGTCGATGCATTTCCGGCAGGGTGAGAACGGCACCCTGGTCGCGGCCAGCTGCGTGGGCAGCTGCCAGCAGGTGCCACATCCGTTACGACCCTTACGGCCCAGCTGAAGCTGCGCCCAGCCGGCGGCATGGTGTACTCACGGTGAGGACGCTGGTGAGGTCGCTGGCGAACCTTTCGGTCCGGCCGGCGGTTGAGTCGGTCGTGAGCGTGCGGAGCGGGGACGAGCGGGTGCGTACACACACGTTCCAGCAACAGCAGCAGCGGACTGGACTGAGGGGACCGAGCGGCGCGGCACCGGGGCTGCTAGACTCGATGACTGTCCTCTCCCGCCCCACCCCGCCCCGCCCCTCCCGCTTCCCGCCAAACAGCTCGCGCGTTAAGCGCCACCTGGCGGCGGAGTGCGGGACTGGCACTGGCGGCGGCCTGGAGGGCGAACACGACGACGACGATGACGGTGACGGGAGGGACGACCGACGACGGCGCCGGAAGTTGCACTGCATTTCGGACGCAGAGGTCGTCTCGTTTAGTCGCATGCGTGCGCATCACGCCCAAATCCTTCCCCCATCTCGTTTAAGGGGGCCTGTTTGCGTAATTGGCCGAATGCAAGTGGTCGGGGACCCCTCCACGTTCTCATGCACACTCTAGTGCTCCTGCCGCTGCTGCAGCTACAACGGCGAGGAACCAACCTGAGAACTGCAAGAAAAATCCGAATTCGGAGTTATTGCCCCCTCGGAACTTGGAAAAATCACGAGAGAAATGCGGAGACACAGGCTAAGAATTATTTTCTGTCCCGCTGATTTTGTTGTGAAAACAGCAAAAGTTGTTTCTGTTTTGTCGCCCGTGTCTGTCGCTCGCTGCCGCTGCCCGAGCGCTTTGTGGGGAAGTCCCATTACAACTGGCCGGCAATAAGTGTCGCGACGGACACGTCACGCATGCATGATACACGAGGCTTCATGGACGCGCCGGACAAGGGGTGGTTTGTCGTCCCTGCGCGCGCGCACGCACACCCTGCTCGCACACACGGGCACACTGCTCGCACACACGGACACACACGCACACCTGTGCGGACTGGAAAGCCGTGCGGTATCGCCTCCCATCTTTCCGCAGCTTATCGGCGACTTTATATGGAGTACTAGTAGAGCACACCCGACCGTACCGCGCAGCAACACGCAGCAACTTTTGTAACCCCTACTAAACGCCATCAGCGCCAGCACCTCCACCACATCAAGGCAAATCCATATTTTGGTGCCACCGAAATACCACAAGTTACAACACTGCGACTACATTTTTTTCAGTTTACCTCGTACATACCAGTCAATAGTAGGGCGTTTTTCTTTTAAATTTGTTCCTTTTTGGAAACAACCACTACACTGCAGTGCACTCTGTATCAGCTCGCTTCGACGACTAGAGGTGCTCTCGAGTGCGCAGCGGTGCGCGGGGGTCCTGAGAGGAGGGGAGGGGGAGGGCAGGGCGGAGGGAGGAGCCATTGATTGTCCTCCCTCCTCGTCGTTCTGCTCGATCAACCTCAAGACCCTCCAGAGCAACCACGCCCAACTCCCACTCCTTGCCTCATTGTACTGTACAACTGACATAATATTCACACAGCGAAAAATAAATAATTGTAGTTGCACGGCTCGTCAGTTTCTCTCATATTCATTCGGCAAATTACAGGAGCTCGGCGCCTGCGAGACTCGGGGTAGGCCACCCCGCAAGACACGCATGCACCGAAGGAGAACTTTTGCCTACCCATCAGGCGCTATGAGACCTTTGTATGGGCATGGGCTGAACTTGGTACTTTCTGGTCACATCTTTTGTTCCAACAACAGAAAAAATATATTAGATGCAACGAAAGATGCACGTTACATCCATAAAATTTTGTTAAGCTGGAGACACAATTATTTTTTTTATTCGAATTTACGAAAATTTTGTTGAATTCTAATTTTTAATCTCGCCCTTTCGTCGGTCTTCACGCAGAAGCGAAAAGGCGCTCGCATTCTCGGCACTCACCCGCGCGGTTTTCGCGCTGCGATTGGCAACACTGCTTGGCTCGCGACTGTTAACGGCAAGTGCACAAGGCTAAGGGCGACCCTAACCTCTGCCGGCACGGTGCGCGGGTGCGCGGCCGTCCGTCCGCCCATAGGATGGCGACGTCGTCCAACAACACCGTGTTCCACTACGGCCATCGCGACCACACGCTCGAGGACCTGAAGCACGAGGAGGTGTACGACGACCACAGCATCCCGCTGACCGAGCTGTGCGCCCGCCTCGAGACGGACCTGGACGTGGGCCTGGACGAGGGCGAGGCGCGCCGACGGCTGCAGGAGAACGGCCCCAACGCCCTGCCGCGCATCCCGCCGAAGGCCTGGTGGCGCCTCCTGCTCAAGCACGTGTTCGGCGCCTTCTCGGTGCTGCTCTGGGTGGCCGCCGTGCTCTGCATCGTGTGCTACCTGGTCGAGGAGCACATGCATCCGGACGGCCCCAAGGACAACCTGTTCCTCGGCGTCCTCATCCTGATCATCATCGCCATCACCAGCGTGTTCGGCTACTTTCAGGCAAGTTCCGTCTATGAACAAGAAGTTGTTCCGCTGAATCGACGGTAGTATTTTGTATCTCAGAACGACGAACTTTTGTTGTCAATGTTCATTTGCCGTCGACTCGACGTGAAACGTGTGCAGGAGAAGAGAAGCGCGGACATCATAGCCGCCTTCCAGAAGATGTTGCGGCCGTCGTCGCGGGTGCTGCGCGGCGGCCGTGTGCGCAGCATGCCCTCCGAGGCGCTGGTCGTCGGGGACGTGGTGCACCTCGCCATGGGCGACTGCGTGCCGGCCGACATCCGCGTCGTGGAGAACACGGGCTGCAAGCTGGACTTCTCCACGCTGACCGGCGAGAGCGACCCCGTGGCCGTGACGACCGTGGCCACGGACAACGACCCGCACCGCTCGCTCAACATGGCCTTCTTCTCCAACACGGTGGTGGAGGGGCTGGCCAAGGGCGTGGTGATCCGCGCCGCGGCCGACTCCACGGTGGGGCGCATCGCCGAGCTCACGGCCAAGATCGAGCCGGGCGACACGGCGCTCGACAAGGACATCAACTCGTTCCTGCGCGGAGTGGCCTACGTCTCGCTCGTGGCCAACATCGTCATCTTTGTGACTGCCATGGCCCTCGGCTACACGTGGTGGGTGCTCAGCGCACGCCACTGCCACTGCGGCAGCGCAGGCTGAGATGCGTGCTGACACCCTTCGTGCCGCAGGCTGGACAGCACCATCTTCGTCCTGGGCATGCTGGTGGCCACGATCCCGGAGGGGCTGCCCCTCACCGTGTCCGTGTGCATGTCGCTGGCCGCCAAGCGGATGGCGGGCAGGAACTGCATGGTCAAGGACATGGAGGCCGTCGTCACGATGGGCTTCACGTCCGTCATCTGCTCCGACAAGACGGGCACGCTCACGCAGAACAAGATGACGGTGGTGCGGCTGTGGTGGGAGGGCCGCGGGATGCACGCCGCGGCCGCGGACCTGCCGGCGGCGGACAGCGACCCCGGCCTGGCCGCGCTCGTGCAGGTGGGTCCGTGACTGGTCCTAGGCGGGCACGGCGGCTGCTGTGACGGTGTCGGCGAACCGCAGGTGGCGGCGCTCTGCAACCGCGCCCAGCTGACGACGGGAGGCCCGGGGCCCAACGGCAGCAAGGCCGTCGGCGACGCCTCGGAGGTGGCCATCCTCAAGTTCACCGAGGCGCGCTTCGGGGGCGTCTACGAGACGAGGCAGCGCTACGCCAAGGTGTACGAGGAGCCCTTCAACTCCTCCAAGAAGTACCAGCTGTCGGTGCACGAGCTGCCCGGCGGGCGCCACCTGGTGGCCGTCAAGGGCGCCCCGGAGCGCGTCCTGGAGATGTGCGACCGCGTACGCGTCAGGGGCAAGGAGGAGGCCCAAACTATCACCCCCGAGCTCGCCGCCGAGGTGCACGACGCGTGCGAGAGCATGGCCGAACAGGGCCAGCGGGTCCTCGCCTTCGCCAGGTCCACTACCGACGACAAGGTAGGTACGCCGCATATCTGAGCTCATCTTGGCCAAAGAAAGCTGATTGATATTCAGCGGCTGTGACCGGTCGGTTGATCCAAATGCAACCGTTGCGTGCAGGCGTTCCCAAAGGGCTTCAAGTTCACGGCCAAGAACGTCCCCCGGAAGAACCTGGCGTTCGTCGGCCTCATGGCCTTGGAGGACCCACCGCGCGAGACCGTCCCTGACGCCGTGGCCAAGTGCAGGCGCGCCGGGATCAAGGTCGTCATGATCACCGGCGACCACCCCACCACGGCCAAGTCCATCGCCAAGGAGGTGAGGCGGGGGGCGGGGCGGGCGGCAGCCGTAGGGTGTAGCAACCGCGGGGGCGCGGTGTGCTGTACAGGACGCACCTGCACGAGCAATTTTACAGCACATCTCTCTGACCGAACGGCCCGATCGAGTAGGCAGCTCGCACGCACGCCTGGTTTGTCGAATGGATGTACCACCTAGTACTTAAAAATTGTGTTGGAAAGGCACAGTTAGTTAGCAACGCATGCATGCGCGTGCGCGTTACCGGCGAAGCTCCGCGCCTCTCTCGCACAACCCTAGCTTCGCCGCTGGCGCGTGTTAACGTGGCCCGCATGCCGGCGCCATAATCCTCAACCTTGGGGTGCGCGCTGGGCCGGGAACTCCGTCGGTGCGCCACGCGTCGTCGGGCTCGGGTTCGAATCCTTCCTGAGGCGAGGTGTCCGTTTGTCGTCCCCGTGCGCCCCCGGGCGCGGGCCAGGTAGGCATCTTCTCGCCCGACCAGAAGATCGCGTCCGACGTGGCCCGCGCCAAGAAGGTGCCCGTGGCCGAGGTCCGCGCCGAGGAGGCTGCCTGCCTCCTGATGACCGGCCCGGAGATCGTCGACTACACGAAGGAAATGCTCGCCGCGCTTCTAAATCGCTTCCCTGAGGTGCGTGGGGGCGAGGATCAACATCCCCTACCATAAAGATTCCGACTATGGATTCTCCCTTATGCAAATCATACAGATTGTCTTCGCTAGGACGTCACCCACGCAGAAGCTCCTGATCGTCGAGAGCTTCCAGAGCCTCGGACACATTGTGGCGGTGACTGGGGACGGCGTCAATGACTCACCGGCCCTGAAGGTGAGCTCCTCGAACTCCCAGGTGCTCTCCGCTGGGATACGAGGGGAGAGAGGAAGGAGGCCAAGGAGGTCGGAAGGGGAGGAACTGAACTGAAACAATTGTCCGGCAGAAGGCGGACGTCGGTGTCGCCATGGGCATCACGGGCACGGACGTCTCGAAGGACGCCGCCGACATGATCCTGCTCGATGACAACTTCTCCTCCATCGTGGCGGCCGTGGAGCAGGGGCGGGTCGTGTCGGACAACCTGCAGAAGTCCATCGCATACGTGCTCACCTCCAACGCCCCCGAGATCGTCCCATTCATCCTGCAAGCAAGTACTGGGGCGCGCAGCGGAACCGGTCCTGAGGGGAAATAGAGGGAGGGAGAGGTGCTCGGCTTACAACCCCCGCTCGATCGCAGGTGGTGCTCGCCATCCCGCTTCCGCTGAGCATCGCTCTGGTGCTCATCATCGACGCCGTCACGGACCTCTGGCCCTCCATCTCACTGGCCTACGAGCAGCCCGAGGAGAACGTGATGCGTCGCGAGCCCCGGGACCCGTACACGCACCGCCTGGTGAGCGGGCGCCTGCTCGCCGCCGCCTACCTGCAGGTGGGCGGGGTGCAGGCCGCCGCCGCGCTCGTCTCCTACTACACCGTGTTCATCGACAGCGGCTTCAGCCCCGCCTCGCTCATACACGCCGGCCCCGACTGGGACGACCCCAGCGTCATCATCAAGGACGCGTTCGGGAGGGTAAGGGACGCAGGACCAACGCGCTGCTTGTCGTCCGGAGGGCAAGTCCGGGTCAATCGAGGGGTACTTTCAAAAAATCAGTGTACCCCCTCCAAAATAAGAAAAAATCAAAAAATTAAAAAAAAACAGAAAAAATAACAGAATAATCAACTGTAAATTAAAGCACTGGGTTTAATTTACAGTGAAGTACCCCTCTCGTTCTCCAGGAGTGGACGGAGGAGCACCGCCGGGTGCTGCACCAGATGGCGCAGACGGCCACGTTCCTGGCCATCGTCTGGACGCAGATCGCCGACCTGCTCATGTGCCGCTGCCGGCGGGACTCGCTCCTGTCCAGGGGCTTCACCAACTGGCAGCTCAACTCGGCGATCGCGTCGCAGGTCAGGAAAAGAAGCTATTATAGCGAGACGTCGCCGTTGTTGTCATCATCTCTGTGAAATGGAGTGTGTTGCGGCGCATGCGGCTTGCATGCCCGGTGATAAAGAGGGCATACCAGGGCGTGCCGTGGCAGTGGGGAATGGGGGCCGGCCGCAGCGCAGAGGGGGTGATAGAGGGGGTCAGCACGTCGGGACGTCCGCGGCAGGGGTGGCCGGGAGGGGAAAGTTATGATGGCGTCGAATGGAATTATACTTCGCGTTGGGTGCTATACAAGGACACCTTCAAAAACGACCCCTTTGCGTTTGAGTTTCGTATTACAGTGACGCAATGAGCTCGATCACGCAGAAAGCAGTTCGGCAATGGTTTGGAAAGGTACTCATGTACTTAATGCAAACCGGTAACAGGCGGGACACCATCTGGTATACCACCGATAATATTTGCACAGCAATACATGGATGAGTTTCCGTCCACGTCGGTATGTTTGATTCTAAGTTTGTTTGAAACCAAGGTCACCGAGGTCGAGCCAAACCAACCGTGATTCGTGTTTGTCGAGTTTGTTTTTCTTTTTTTATCGGAATCTTTTCCTTTACCCTCCTCTCCTCTCACCCTACCCCTCTGGCATGCTCCGCCGCCAGATCGCTCTGATGTGCATCGTGATCTACGTGGAGGACGTCGGCTACTTCCTGCGCGTGCAGCCGCTGCC
The DNA here is from genome assembly GCF_000697945.3 of Frankliniella occidentalis. Lineage (NCBI taxonomy): Eukaryota > Metazoa > Arthropoda > Insecta > Thysanoptera > Thripidae > Frankliniella > Frankliniella occidentalis. The sequence goes on from NW_026267197.1 coordinate 10,159, forward strand.
GCTGGTGTACTGGGTACCCGCCCTAGTCTTCAGCCTGCTCATGCTGGGCACGGACGAGCTGCGTCGCCGGCACATTCGGCGCCACCCGGGCGGCTGGGTGCAGAAGTACACGTACTACGACTAGCGCCGCTAGCGCACGGCATCGCCCTTGGAGCCCCGGGGCGGCAGCATCACCACCGTGGCTGAGCACACGTCTGGCGCAGCAGCCCAAGATAACAGACTCCGCTGCGGCGAAAAGCCAAACGCTTTTGTTCCGGATAAAGGCACCTGCTGTACTGATGAATTGGACGCGGCTCGACAACGCAGCAGTAGGGAGAAATAATAAAAGTGTCACAAACACACGACGTCATGACTCTGTGTACAGTGCAGGGGGACGCCTTTCTTAGGTCTCGAGCGGGGGAGGGAGAGAGGGGAAAGCGCAGGCCGCGGCAAAGCCTGCAGACGCACCTGTGCAAACGCCAGCGCAACGCGCTGCAGGGCGCGCACTTCTCATTATAAAATAGCAGACGGTCGGCGGCGGAGTCGTCAGTGTTCACTGTCACAGCCCTCAAGATGTTCAAGCTCCTCCTGGTCGTCGGGCTCGCCGCCCTGGCCTCGGCCGCCGACTACTGCAGCGTGTGCAAGGACCACACCCTCTGCAAGTACACCACCACCGCCGCCGGCAGCGCCTGCAAGAACTACAAGTCCGCCGCGCTCACCTCCACCGACAAGGCCGCCGTCCTCAAGGCCCACAACGAGCTCAGGAACAAGGTCGCCCTCGGCAAGGAGACCCGCGGCACCAAGAGGCAGCCCGCCGCCGCCAACATGAGGAAGATGGTGAGTGTCTGGAGACGGACGAGAAGCAGTCGCAACCATCCTCTAACTAGAATAACGTGGTTGAATCAAAACCACAACTGGTGGGCGCGACATTATTTGTTCGGTTTTAAATTATTGTAGTCTCAGAAACACATTACCGAATTTTGTCAAATAATGGTTGTTGTTTGATGTCTCCTCGTTTTTCCAAAAGTCGCTTCTCATGAGCAAAGATCGATTTTAGCCAGTCATACGCGAGTTTCGGCGACACGACGAGCGTGTCGCCTGTTTCGAACGCTAAGTGCCACCGCGTGGTCACGCGCCCGCGCCCATAACTGGGGTAGGGATGGGCGGAAAATAGTCTTCATATTTTCCGAATAAAACGGTAAATGGTGGTTTTACAATGGCCGGGACCTAAAATGCTTGTCTCATCTCATCGAGCAGGTCTGGGACAACGAGCTGGCTACCATCGCCCAGCGTTGGGCCAACCAGTGCAACTTCGCCCACGACTCTTGCAGGAACACCCGTAAGTAGTCGTTGGCCGTAGGGAAAGAGCTTCTCCATGCAAGTTATTGAGGTTCTTCTGGACCACTAAACTAACCCTCGCCATCGCCTCCCCAGTGGACAAGGAGTACAGCGGCCAGAACATCTTCTGGGAAGCCTCCTCCGCCACCCTCGCCGCCCCCAACTGGGCCAAGGCCGTCCAGGACTGGTACGACGAGGTCGACGACCGCGACGGCTCCCTCAACACCGTCAACTTCAGGTGAGTCCCCCTCCCCCTCCCCCCTCCCTTTCTTGCAACCCTGCCGAGCCGAACCGTCGCGTCCCAGCAGCGGAGCGCGCCGGAAGCGTAGGCAACGCTCTGACCAGCGCGCAGCCGCGCTCTCGAGTTGCCTACGCGCCCGGCGGCTCCGCACCCAGCTGGATGGTCCCCCCGCGTGGCCTGTGCCCGGCTGACCCAACCCGTCCCGTCCACAGGAGCACCTCCGGCGCAGTCACCGGCCACTACACCCAGGTCGCCTGGGCCAAGACCTACAAGGTGGGCTGCGGCTACGCCGACTACTCCACCGTGCAGAGCGGCCGCAACTGGAACGCGCGCATCGTCGTCTGCAACTACAAGCCCGGCGGCAACTTCATCGGCCAGACCATGTACGAGGCCGGCACCCCCGCCTCCAAGTGCCCCTCCGGCACCAAGAAGGACTCCACCTACACCGGCCTGTGCGCCTAAGTCCGCCGCCGCACCAAGACGCCCGTCGTGGCGCTCTGACTCAGCCCACATGACCACAATCGTTTTCGATACCAAAAGACCAAAACCAAAAACACATAATCAGAGCGTGAATCATGCAATAAAATGGATGTCACGCAATCAAAACGAATCGTGTTATTGCTTTCCCCCTAAATAACGGCCGGTTCTTGTCACGGGGTGACCGAGCAGAGGGCCGGGTACAGGAGCCCGTCCACGTCCGCGTCGTCATCCGTACTACTACTGCGCCCAGAGGCGGGGGCGGGGGCGAGGCGACCCTTCAGGACCGCCCGACCCGCGGCGCTCCTGGTCGGCCCCCGGGCCGCCCGGCCCGCGTCCTGGTCGTCCAGCGTCGACACCCACGAGTCCGGGTCCCAGGCCGGGTCCGGCTCCGAGGGCGGCGCCGCGCCCACCTGCACTACGGGCTGCACGACGGCGGGCAGGGCCGGGGGCGCGGCGGGCGGCGGCAGGGCGAGCGAGGTCACCTCGCACTGCGACAGCGGCGGGCCCGGTGCGTACAGCGGCACGCCCAGCTCGTTGCCGGCCTCCTTGTAGTTGCACACGACGAGGCGCGCCAGCACGGGGATCTGGCCGGGGCTCTGCGCCGCGAAGTCCGCGAAGCCGCAGCCCACGCGGGTGGTGCGCGCCCAGGTCAGCAGGGTGTAGTGCCAGGCGGGGCCGTTGTACCTGCGGACCGAATGCGTTGCCGGACATGTTCACGGAGCCACAGCACGACAGCTTCGGCGAACTCACGCGTAGGGCTGCCCCGCGGTCCGGCCGTCGAAGTCAGCCACCTCGGAGTACCACGTGGCCACCGCGCCGGCCACGCTCACGTTGGATGGCTGCGGGGCGTTCGGCGCCACCATCTGCATGTAGATGTTCTGCGCCACGCGCGAGCCGTCCGCTGCGGGCAGGCGGGTGGGGTTAAAGGCGGGGTCGCCGCGGGCCTTCCGGCCAGACAACAAGTTTGGATTGTCCTTTTTAACAGTACACCTAATCAGTTTCGTTGTCAGACCGAAACCTTTAGACACTGCACCAGAACCCCTGGTGACCACGCCTGACTTTGGATAGTATTTTTTTTGTCAAATTTGTACAAACTTTTGGGCGTACGGCCCGAACTTTTCCCTCCGTGTGGGTGAGCGGCCCTGCGCCATGGGGCTACTCACCGCTAGTGCGGCACGAGTCCTGAGCGAAGACGCACTGCGACGCCCAACGGCGGGCTATCGCGGCTAGCTCGTCGTCCCAGACCTACCAAAAAAGGGCACCGAAAAAGAAAGTTGTTATAATTTGTTTCCAAATACGAAAGTTGTTGCGATGCACGCTGCTGCCGGCTGTCCGGGCTTCTTGCAGCCCGTACTAGCTTGCGCATGTTGGCGGCCGAGGGCTGCGGCTGGGCGTAGCGGCCGCGGAACTCCTCGCCGGCGGCCACCCGGTTGCGGAGGATGTTGTGCGCGTGGACGGCCGACTTGCGCTCCGCCCAGGTGAGGTCGCGGCTGTAGAAACTGCGGCACCGGTTCGCTGGCTCCTGGAAAGGGGAAGACCGGCGGCCGGGTCAGTGAGTGTGGGGTGGGGATGGGGGTGGGCGCTTTGATTTGGGGGCAGGGTGGGACAGGAATCGCCCACAAAGTACGTCTGTTTTTCTCGGATTCACTCGTCAAAGTTGACTGAAGCTCGGCGCCTGCAAGAGACTATAGGGCTTAGCGCCTGCGAGGCTCGGGGTAGGCTACGCTGCAGTACACGCATGCCCTGAATGCAAGATGTTGCCTATCTACCAGGCGCTATGGCAGCTTCAATCGGCTGAACTGCTGAACTTGTTCGCAGTTTAGAAACGGCGAACATTGGCGGATGTACAGGTAGTTCTACAGACCCCTTTCTTTATTTTGCTTATACTGTACCGGATGCAAATGTGCGGCCGGGTAGCATACTCACAAGGGGCCATTGTGAGCGACGGTGGGCAAGCCCGCCCGCACGCATGCATGCGGTAAAGTATGAGCAAAATAAAGGAAGAGGTCTGTGGACCATCCTGTATGTCCTGCATGATCCCCTGAGCTACACGGGCATACCCTGAACTGGCACATGGTGTGGTCCGGACACAGGCTGCAGTAGCCGCTGTCCTCCAGCGCGGTCACCGAGGCGGCCATGAGCCCCGCCAGGGAGCCCACGACCAAAGCGGTCCACGCCATGCTCCTCCTAGCGACCCACGGCCTCCATGGCGCTGGTGCGGGTGCGCCCGGTGCTGCGCCCGGTGCCCGCTCCCCGCGGCTCGGCCACTGGCAC
>NW_026267197.1:17105-22439 GCF_000697945.3 Frankliniella occidentalis
ATACAAACAATCTCATCAAAATAATGTATAAATCGAATTCGAAATCTCACCCTTAAACAATTCAACTAAGGATTCAATTCATCTGAAAAGATGGAGAGTACAAAAGGTGTTATGATTATCACAAGCATGATTTTTCCACCAAATGTTTTAGGTAGGGACTTGGTAAGATATTTGATAATATTCACTAAACTACACAGAGGAAGAGAGAGTACAGAACTCTCCAGGAAAATGATATAGCTTTTGGCACAAAAAGGAACAGGAAATAAAATTCCCTAATACTGCAACAGTCCAATTGACAAACGCAAGATTTCCTTTAAAAAAGACAATTCATATTTTGAATAACACTTGAAATGTAAATGAATTATGGTAAAGAGGAAATTTTTTCCAAGTGCAGCTTAAAAGTGCTGCTTTTTGTGCTGAATAAGAGTGGGTTAAAAGTTAAAATACTGGTCAGGAATGTGCAAACCTGTTTACTACCAACAGAAGGTCCAACAAAACCAGGTGTCCCTGTCATATCTACCAAGCCCCTTTACAGTAATATCCAAAATTTAACACTAAGAATTGGAAGCTAAGATTCTTAACAATTGAAGCATTCAAAAAGAATAGTTGGGTTCTTTTATGCAAGATAAATAAAAGTTAGTATTTTAAATAAAATAATTTTACTGACAACATTATAAATAAATCATGGACTAGAAATGCACTTATTTTGGCATGAATCTGAAGCAGGATTTTTAAAACAACTGCAGACAAAAACAAAAACAACAATGCCCAATAAGTTCTAAAGATTAGATTAGCTGCTTTACTTTCTGATATTTCAAGTAGCATGGTAAAAATGACCTTCAGAGTCTTTCTTGTTACTAAAGACATGTAATATATATTAAATACCCCGTAAAGGAATTTCCCCTTTGCCTGCTGCTTGTATCTCACAACCATACCAAATGGTCTTCCATATAATTAAAGTAATGAGCTCCAATTAGAATAAGGAACACAAAACCAAAGACCAATTTTAAAACATCGACATTGAAAATAAAGCAAAACAAACTCCTATCTAAACTTATAAATGCTATTCAGAAACAAGCCCCAAAGGGCAGTGAATATCACATTGTGAAATAATGTAAACAAGAAACTAAAAGTTGGATGACTTTGATATGGTACTAAAATAAAAGATTTATGGGTTTAAGCTTCAAAAGCCAAGGCCAAAAAGAAAGAATAAAGTTTGACTCATCATTGCTCTCACTTACAGCATTTTCACTATTCACCAAGCTAACTGAGAAATATTGTCTGTAACAGTACAGGAAGTTCAGACTGAGCAATAATGCATAAGCAGCCACGTCCAGTCCAGTCACAGATCTCTCTAGGTAGCCTGTGATCGTGTGCACAACATCAACACTTAAGTACTTTTAGAAATCTGATACTAATCAGTCCTTGAGAAATCTATTCGTAATAAAATGTAAGATTAGGTTATTCACCAACATTGGTATAATATTATGATAAGATCCCAAAACTTCATTACCAGCACAAAATTGGAAACAGATGATCTCACTCAGTCCATTCCTTTTAAATCATCTCTTAAAGGGAACAGCTTTCACTTAGTCAAATTTGAAAAACATCTTCAAATGCCAGTCAAAAAGATTAGAGCTAAGAATTCTCTCATGCAGAGTAAATCAATATAGCAACCTTTATTTAAGTTGATTGACTATGCAAACATATTAATTATATTTGTATGATTTGAGACCAGAAAGTTTTTAAAAAGATGGATTGAGCAGATCAACTTGCATCCAGTTAAAATGATGGCATCACTCTCCATACAGAAGTCGAAACACACTTACAACCATAATATCCCATACTTTTACATGTTGGCATTTTGAAATCTCAGGCGGACCAATAAAGTTTCAATTATTACATCCTCCAAGAAAAACTTGTCCTCTAAATAACTTATAAAAGTTAATTGTCTACTTAATTTAACATCAGAACATCAGTTGTTTTTGATACACAAACATAGTCAAAATGTCTTATATCATATCACTATTTTAAAGACATAAAAATGATCATCAGCAAATGAAAGTACACATATTAAACTGTATCACATTTAACTAGAAAATGGTACATGAGGAATGGACAGATCACCAAACTGTCTGTTGTCAAATGGAATAGAGGACGCACTGGAGTACATCAGAAAAAGACTATGAAGACAGGGGCTAAATTTCTCTGATTTGAATGGCTCTGGATGAGCAAAAATGGAAGATCAATGAAAAGAAAAGGACAACAAACATAGTACAGTACAACGGTGCATCCAGGGAAGTGTACCAGCACTTCGGTTACGTGCACATAAAATTGTACATGAAGTATTGTAATAACTACTAAGAACAATTTTTAAATGTTACACCCAATGAAAATGATAAAAATGGATTAAAACAAAGCAGTTATCCATAACCAGCCCCTGGCGAAACAGAACTGGTTGTTTATGGCAGGTGTTGGCCTACATGGCTTGGCTTGTCTTCTGGAAAAACTACCAACAACTTCTTCACCTCACCAATATATGTCAAAACAAATGGCCCCAAAAATATCCCTTGAAGCAATATAAGATATAATTATGAAATGAATACGGTTGCTATTATTCGGTGAGATCAAGCAAGCACCAAAAGCTTCCACATCATATTGCTGTGAAGAATTCAAATGTATTTTATAATAATGTCAGTCAAAATGTCACCACTAAGAGTAGTTTGATAGCTGAGTAGTAGAATCATAAGAAACAAGATGTCATTACCTAAAAAACCTCTTAAGGTAGAAATGAAGACATTTTTTTAAAATGCAAAAACAGTGGATGGTAAACAAGAAAGTAAGAGCAGACTACTTTTCCCTTTGCTTCCAAAAGGAATCAAAAGTTGATTAATAGCTACCTACTCTCAAAAACAAGAGATAAACTTGAACCTAGATACAAGAAAAAGACAATGATAAGAAAACTGGTAAATAAATAGTTCTTAGTAATGAACATTTTGACTGGAATGCAATATATGTATTATGCTTTGGTAATGTAATCTCAGTAACTATTTAGTAAATGCATAATGTTCTCTTGCAGAACTTAAAAATCTCAAAACCCCCCAAAAAGCTGATCAAAATATTATGTTCAGTGGACACCTGATGAGAACTTGAGCTTACTTTCAGAGTGAGCATAAACCAAAGACCCAATGAGACTAACAACAGATCGATCCAGCCAAGTCACCGGGTTTGCATGAATGAAGCCTCCCTCATAAAATCCAAGGTGACCACCATGAGCAGTTTCCACATAGAGAATTTTGGGATGGTTGGCTAGAAAACAAACAAAATAAAAAAATGATAATTAACAAAAAAAATACATGACTTCATGATAATTGATCAGACCAGTAATTGTTTTGACTTACAAGCAAATTCTCGAACAGACTCTAACATATTTTCATGAACAATAGGATCATCACGAGCATTGATGAACACCATTGGCAGTTTAATATTATGGAAGTAGTATTTTGAACTGCTCCAGCGATACATTTCTGTGACTGATTTAAAATTGTGAACTTTCCTGAAAAAAATGTATATAAGCAGTCTTGGTTAAAAAAAATCCAAAAGGAAATCGGCTACATGAAAGGAAAAAAGAAACCACAATAACCTTGTGTATGCTTCATCAAGTTCTGGTAAGGTAGCAGCAGCAACAATATCTCTCTCATTGAGACCAAAGGCTTTCTTAATGGGCTCAGCCAGAAGGACATTGCGGTGACGGAGGATGATACTTTTCATTGTTTCAGTGATCACATACAGATACACACGGCGAAAATTCTGCCAATTCAGAAGATATGAACTACCACTGAAAATGAAGAGATTCATTAGAAAATCAATGAGGCAAATCAAGTACAATCAGACATTTAGACTAATAAATCCTTACTCTATAGCACAATAACCCTGGCAAATAGAAATGCCACCAATGATGTTGGCTGGTATGGTTTTGTCAGATTCTCCAAAATACTTTGTAACAAGATTGCCTCCAAGAGAAAAGCCTACTGCAACAACTTCTGTACCAGGGTACCTTGATACCAAACTACAAACCATAGAATGAAAATCTTCAGTATGGCCTGGAAAATTAACCAAGATATAAAATTAAATTGTTTTAGGTAAAGCAGACCCTTAGTGATTGAATATGAAATCTTACCATAAGTGAAGACTCTAGGGGCAGTGACGGCAACACTGCTTAATGCACCTAGATGGTTTAATACCACACACCTATAACCATGGCATTGAGCATAGTGCACAAAAGTACGAATGTAAACACTTTCTGATGTGTTGCCTATGCCAGGACAAATTGCTAGGGTAACATCATCTGAAAAGGCAATAACATATCTCTTCATAATTTTTTTTACAAGGCAAAACATCCAAGTGTGAGGACGATTCAGTTAAAATTAAATAGACTCATATGATTTCAAAAAATATATAACTAGTTACTTTACCTTCAAAAGTTTGGTTGAGGGGCTGGTATAAGTCATAGGTAAGAGTTGATCCGTCAGGGAGATGAAGGCAGCACCGTTCACCAATAGGCCACGGACACTTCAAGCGTCCAAGTATACTGTGTACTACAGTTTGGACATGTCCACTAAAGCCCCACAGTCTTGTAGGAATATACCTAAAAATTAAATTTAAAAAAAAAATGTATTTGAAAAAAGGCTAAATGTGAGTTAAAGAAAAATAAGTTGTTCATATAGATGGAACAATCTAGAAGTATATATCGGGGGTTAAATTTCTGATGCCGAAAGTAAATCAATTGTAACAGCCATTTCCTAAGGGGAACTGCTAAAATTATACATGGACAAATTTGGTAAAACAAGGTCGTGGGATGTGTCCAGCACCAACCTTGAAAACTGACCAAGGCACAAAACGGCCTGCTTCCCAACCTCAAAAGAACGCTACCCTGAAACTAGAGTAATGGAAACTTACGGTTCCTGGACGACAGAGGATATCTTCGACACGGTCTCGAGAAAGTCCATATCCTTACAGAACAGGGCAGGCTTTTCGGCATGGCTGTTAACGTTCAGGATTCGAAAGAGGAGGCATAAGATGACGGCGATGAAGGCTAGCAGGGCGGTCGACATTTTGTTGCTATATAGGCCCCTTTGGGCCCCTCGATCGGCAAACTGGTTTTACTTTAAAACAGACATGAATCTCGGACGGGATATTGCGCGTCACTAACTGAGCCTGAGGTGTTGTCTCAAAAGATGCTTGATACGCAAATATCAGAACTGTATTGACAAAACATAGGCTGGCGGTCGGCTTCGGCTTGGATCTTGGATCTTGACTCATTCCAGGGGGAGG
>NW_026267197.1:22489-24582 GCF_000697945.3 Frankliniella occidentalis
GCGGGGCGGGGCGGGGAGGAGCCGACACGTGGTCGCGCACCTACCTGGGCACGCCCGCGGGCCACGGGCCCTACACTTACACGGAAACGCGGCAGCCGCGGCGCCACTTTGCGACTCGCGCGCGCGCCCGACAGATCCCCTCTCTGGCTCCAGCGGGGCCTGTCCTGGAGGACGTCCTCCCCGGCATGGAGAGCCGCGTGCACCTGCGCGTGTCGGGCCGCGGGGGGTCGAGGTGAGCATCGCGAACTGATCGTTCCTTCCCGTCAACTCGTTGAAAACTGCATTTTGAATGCAAGCAGCGCAACTCCAGATGGCCAACCATAATCAATCACGAATACTTTCATAACGATACCGAAACGATACCGTTTCGCTATTCCTCCCTGGGCGAGCTACTGCTATTCACCAGAGTCTGATGCCCTGCTGTCGGTCCGTGTGTCCAGCAGCCCCAGGCCCGCCTCGTTGTTCGCGTCGCTCTTCATCGTCGCCATCCTGGCAGCGGCGGCCCACGCGGACGCCGTGCTGGAGCAGCAGAGCGTGCCATGGGCCGACGCGGCGCGGTACGCCGCGGCGAGGTACAGCGCCGCCAACGGCAACTTCACCGGCAGGAACTACTACAGCTACTGCGACATCTGCCCCGATCACACCCTGTGTCGTTACTACGTGAGTACCGTGCTCCCGCGACTCGCAGTGGGTTCGCTCGCGGTGCTGATGGGGCTTGCTTTGTTCTCCAGACCCAGGGCGCGGCCTGCCGCTCTGGCGTGTCGGTGTCCCGGCCGCTGCAGCGCGAGGAGCAGGACGAGGTGGTGGCCGCCCACAACACGGTGCGCTGGATCCTGGCCACCGGCGAGGAGTCGCGCGGCTCGCCCGGGCCGCAGCCGTCCGCCGCCAACATGAGGCTCATGGTGAGTGGAGTGTGTCACAATGTCGTGTTGTCCCGTCGAGTCGCACCTCGTTCTCAAACACACTGTGTGTTCCGGCTGCAGTGGTACGACGAGGAGCTCGCAGCCATCGCCCAGCGGTGGGCTGACCAGTGCCAGTTCAAGCACGACACCTGCCGCAACGTGGGTGAGTCGCGGGGCGTGAGCCGTGAGAGTGGGTGTGGGCGGGATTGAGTTGGGGGTTGTTGGGGGGTAGTCGTAGCCGTTGAGCCACTGGTTGGGTGCCCGGGTTCAAGTCCTGGATCGGGGCGGGGCGGGTGCACCAGAACCAAGCCGTCATTTGGCCCAGTCAGCCCATCCCCTGACAGTGGCGACCCTTGTTGCAGAGCGCTTTCCGGTGGGCCAGAACATCTACCTGGAGCGCATGACGCGCCCTCTCAAGCGTCCCGACTGGAGCAAGGTGGTGAGGAAGTGGTACGACGAGGTAGCCAAACACAACGGACGCCAGTCCCTGCGGCCGTACAGGTGGGAGGCAGAGCCGGCCGGGGAGGAAATGTCCAACGATGTCGGGACGATACCTTAACGCCCTCGATTCTCTCATTTCGACGAGATCGTTTCGATATCCCGTTTCTCACTCGGGTTCCGATCTGACTTTTGAAGGTTCTCAGCGGTGACGGGCCACTTCACGCAGCTCAGCTGGGCCGACACTTTTCTCGTGGGCTGCGGCATCGCGGAGTACAACGACTACTACGCGGGGCGGCGCTGGAACACGCGCCTCTACGTGTGCGACTACGGGCCGACGGGCAACGTGGTGGGTGACTGGATGTACCAGACGGGCGAGGCGTGCGCGCACTGCGGCCCAGAGTCGTACTGCTACTACGGGCTGTGCGTCTGAGGACTGAGGCAGGCAGCAACGGAAAATCACAGCAAATGAAGAAATCATGTTTTAGCCGTTTTTATTTTTAAATTATTTTTTATTTGTATCAGTTCTTCTCAATCACATAGCACACAGATACAAATATTTTTGCAGTGAGAACTGCAAGGTCTCCCAAGAAGCAAAACAATTTTTTAATTGATTTTTCAAGTATTTTTTTAAAAATCAAACTGATAGCTATTGCCGATTGATGCACGTCCTCCGACAAAGAGCAACACTTTGATGCCTACATTAGGTTGACAAATGCAAACTACACTTAATGTAGTTCCTAAATGTAAGTT
>NW_026267197.1:30140-45402 GCF_000697945.3 Frankliniella occidentalis
GACAGTAGACAAGAGGGGTGAGGGGGTGAGGGGGAAGCGCGTGTTAGATTCATATTAACATTTATTTTCACAGTAAAGCACTGTGCAAAGGTTTATTCTTAACGCCAAGTTAAGCAAACTGTAAATACATTACAGATAACCATCATCGGCAGTGTCACTACAATTTCCTTGCATTTCTGCACGAACCGTTATCCTGCTTTAATAATGCAGTTCAGTGCACAAGACTAAGGGCTACGGGCCATTTCTTTCTTCACTGACTTTGATTTGATGAATTTTTTATCAATTTAAGAGAGCCTCGTTTCCCTTGTTTTTGAAATAGCAATATACTTCTTCCTTTGCCATTGGACGACCTACACATTCACATTCCCCTTCCTTAAGCAGCCCGGGCCAACGTGGGCAGGCTGCTGCAGACTTCTGTCTGCTTAATTTAGACCAATTTGTGAAAGAATAAGGTGCACCGTTCAAAATGGTGTTGTACAACTTTAAGAAAATTGCCGTCGTGCCGACGGCAAAGGTTTGTTATTTATCTTTTCTCCCATTTGTTATCTACCTGTTGTTATTATTGTTTGCATCTCAGCACCATGTGCGTTTAGCCCAAACAACTTTTATATTATCGTTGGACCTTTGTTATCTCTAATTCTTCACAATTACAGTTTCCTTTTTGATGTCTAGTTGCACCACGACTTTGTCCCGCTATTTTTGCTTGTTCATTGACGTTTAAAATATAGTTGTAGATGTGCATAGGTTAGCCATTCCTAACCCTCTTACGATCATTTCTACATTCCCATGTATTTTCCTTCCTCAGGACTTTGTGGACATCACTCTTTCGAAGACTCAGCGAAAAACACCTACGGTTGTGCACAAACAGTACAAAATATCTCGTATTCGTCAGTTTTATATGCGCAAGGTGAAATTCACTCAACAGAATTTCCATGATAGACTTTCTCAAATTATTCAAGAATTCCCAAAATTAGATGTAAGTATGACTGTTTCCATTTTTCAGTTACTGTCAATGTCATCAAAGTTTTTGTTATACTTTTCTTGTGTGATGTAATGGCAGACTTAGTTTTGTTCTTAAAAAATTGTGTCATATTATGAAACATTTAATTTTGTAGGACATCCATCCTTTCTATGCTGATTTAATGAATGTCTTGTATGACAAAGATCATTTCAAGCTAGCCTTAGGTCAGCTTAATACTGCAAGACATTTAGTCGACAAGTGAGTTTATTTTAAATTTTCCTCCTAAATTGGTGTAAATCTTTTGCAGTATTGTGCTAAGTCTATATTTTATTTGGTGATCAACATTTATTTCAGTGTTTCAAAGGATTATGTCCGCCTGCTCAAGTTTGGTGACTCTTTATATAGATGTAAGACTCTTAAGAGGGCAGCACTTGGAAGGTAAGTTCATACAATGTGTTTTTCAAAATTTTTTTTAAGTAGTTTGCTCTTATTAACTTGAATTGGTTTCAACAGAATGGCTACAATTATGAAACGCCAGGCACCCAATTTACAGTATTTGGAACATGTAAGGCAGCATCTTGCTCGTCTCCCATCGATTGACCCCTACACACGGACAATCCTCATAACGGGTTTCCCTAATGTGGGAAAATCAAGCTTTGTGAATAAGGTTTGTAGCTGTGAATTCAAAGATATCTTCACATGATGGGTATCACGTCTGTTTTAAGTACTGATATATTTTCTCAATTTACAGATTACCAGAGCTGATGTAGAGGTTCAACCTTATGCTTTCACAACTAAATCTTTGTATGTTGGACATACAGATTACAAGTACCTCAGGTGGCAAGTGATTGACACACCTGGTATCTTGGATCATCCTTTGGAAGAGCGAAATGTTATTGAAATGCAAGCAGTAACAGCTTTGGCTCATCTCAGAGCTTGTGTTTTATACTTTGTAGATCTATCTGAACAGTGTGGGCACACTATTGAAGAGCAGGTAAGCAGGCTGATGATGTGCACTTACTTTGAAATAAGCATATTTTACATTACCGGTATGTTTAATTCATTTTATTTTCAGGTTCAATTGTATGAGAGTATTAAACCACTTTTCGCCAACAAACCTTTGCTAGTTGTGCTGAGCAAGTCTGATGTTCTGAAGTTATCAGAGCTGCCTGCGGACCGCCGAGAGGCTTTCAAGCCATTTCAGCAGGAAGGCGTGCCCCTTATTGAAATGAGCTCTTTAACAGAAGAGGGAGTTATGCAAGTTAAAACAGAAGCCTGTGAGGCTCTGCTTGCTTTCCGTGTGGATCAGAAATTGCGCACCAAAAAGGTGGAAGGTGTCTTGAACAGACTCCATGTTGCACTACCAGCTCAACGTGATGGAAAGGCTCGCCCTCCTTGCATACCAGGTGAGACAAGCCGCATGTTTTAAATGCATCCTCATCCTTGATTCCCTCACTTCTATTCTTATTTGTTGTCTTCATTATTCCAGAGAAAGTTGCTGAGAAAAAACTGAAAATGGATGGTTGTGCGACTGGCCGGAAGCTTGAAAAGGATATTGAAGAAGAACTTGGAGATGAATACACTCTTGATTTGAAAAAGAATTTTGATATCCGCGATGAGTGGAAGTATGATAAGATACCGGAAATGTGGAATGGTCACAATATTCAGGATTTCATTGATCCAGAAATTCTTGAGGTATTTACTGCAGTAACTCCTTAATTTATAGTATTTTAGAAAAAGTTTGTTTCTTATTTTCACTGTCAATTACAGAAATTAGAGAAACTAGAACAAGAAGAAGAATTACGTATTCAGTCTGGCTTGTACGCCATTCCCAAGATGGAAATGGATGAAACTATGAAGGAGATTAGAGAGTTGGCTAGGCAAATTAGAGACCGGAAATCTATTATCCGTCAAGAGTCTCAAGTGAAGAAACAATCTACTAAGCCTGTCACTCCAAGAACAACCACAGCTCGCGCCAGGGAACGTTCCGTTGGTAGGCTGAGGGAAGAATTTGAAAACCTTGGTGTTGATATGAGTGAAACCGACAAGGTAATTTAGTTAATTGATGTGCATGTCTTGAATTTTGATCTCTCTTGCTAATCTTCTCTACATTTGCAGGCTAACTTTACCCAGACCCGAGGCAGAGCGCGGTCACTTAATCGACCCTTGCTGAAGAGAGCAAGATCAGGTGCTGATGATGATGAAGAGCCAAGGTCTAGAAGTACCTCCAAGGGAAGGTCATTATCTCTGGCTCCTACAAAGCGTTTGAGAATGGACTCTGAAGGACGAGCTAGAAGTGTTTCTAAACCACCCAGAGATGAAATGGGTATCAAGGATGTTGTGGTAAGTCTTGCTTTACTTTAGTCTCTTTATCGTTCAACTAAGTGTAATCTGAGGTCAACGTCCACAATCTCGAAATGGCTGATGCTTTGTGGAATTCATATATTGTGGTTCTGAGACTCGCAGATTTCTGCATCAATTAGTAATGCTAGTTTTGCTCTCAGCTGCTGTCTATCAGGGTTATTCTTCTTTTGTTGCAAATCAGAAACTAATTCTTTTCTGTTTTTCTTCTCTTTTAGATGAAAAAGAAATTGAAGAATGTTGCCCACAAGGCCATAGCTAAGAAAGTTGGAAAAACTGGTCTCAAGGGTGAAGCAGATCGTTTTATTGGAACCAAGAAACCAATGCATCTTTTCTCTGGGAAACGTGGCATGGGCAAGACAGACCGACGATAAAACCATGTTTATATTATGTTTTCTGAAAATTTCATTGTTGGTTGGTTATAACTTCTTAGTAATTGAGCTGAAACTTAAAACATTATTTGAACTTCTGTTGTACATATTGAATTCTATGTAACTTAACTTCCACAAATTGTATCATATTCCTGCCAGCTCTGATAATTGTAATAGCTTCCTTCCCCCTTAGCTTATCAGCAATGAGCAAAGAGCTTAGCTGAAAATGATTGAAGAATCATGTTGGTGATTCATATACAAAAAATGAAATAAATGATAAAACTGAAAACTTTATGCATTCTTTTTTCCCTGTTGAAATTTTTTTCTAACATCTGTATAACTGCTGTCTAGTTTAAGCATCCTCTCAAGAAGCATCTGAACCTAGAACAATTTTGCCTTTAAAATTTCCCCGCAAGGCCGACGTCACACGTCACTACCTCGAGGGTCATGGAGCTCCTCATGGCGACAAGATTCGAAGGACCTTGAACTTCAAAGATAATGTACTAATGAAGCGAAATTTTGTAGATAAATATCTCAAAAATAAATCGGACCAACTCCATCAATTACGAAACATTTCGACACAATAGGTATATTAGTTCGATGCTTGAGGGTGGGGAGGGGGGCGTGTCGGGGTCGGGGACGCGGAAACGGAACGGTGTCAAGGTAAGCTGTCTGCTTTAGTGCTGGCTTTCTGCTACTGATGATCAACGGTCAACATGCGTAACATTGTTATATCAATAATCAAAGGAAGTAACCGCCTCCCGTCCGAACCTATTGTTGCAGTTAATCTGACAGGCTTTGTCATCTCTTTGGAAAGAGAGTGATCGTGCGTCATTGAGTGAGAGGTAAGTTATCTCAGAAAAAGGGAAAAGTGTCATCCATCATCGGATCTACTTACTACAATGTCGTCAATCTATCCGTATCAGAAGTCTAATTAGAAAGGCACAGACATCTTGTTATATTGTTCCTCTTTAAACGCGAAATTTTTCACATGTTGGCTTCTTCAGCTGTAATCAGTCTAACCTCACTATTTCCTTGATTTTATGTCCAACCTATATTTTTAGCAGAATTAGTAGATTTAAATCTCTCTATTATTACAAAATTCAACAGAAATGTGACATGCTTTTTCTAAAAAAATTGAGAAAGCTAATAGCAAACTGATAATTTAATTGTGGTAGTAGAACATTTTTGAGTGTTTTATATGGTCTGACATTCTTGTCATTGAGGGACTGAGGACTATAGTTAAGAGCGTATATTTCCTAATTCACTGTTTGCATTGTGTGGTAAAGGTGGCCTTCTAACAATCTGAGTCATCAATCATCCTTTTGTGCGGTCCATTCAAAATGGCAAGCTTCACGGCTCAGGCTGCCATCCGCTCAAAATGGACTGATTTGATTGAATCATCCACACCCACCATTGATGTACCAGAGGAGGTTACATCTGGTGTAAGGAATGTTGTTGGGTGGCTTAAACAGGTTAATGCCAATTTTTACTTCTGTGCGCCCAGCTTTAGCAGAGATGTTGCGAATGCTTGTACGTTTATTGGCTTATCTGTGCACATCAAAACGACAAATGCTCACTATAGTATTTCAATAGGATTTACATATTAGAAATTTGTCTCTTGGCTACACTCTTGTAAATTCGCTAGTGTTCTCATCTTTTTTTTAATACTTATTGCATCTTATCTTTGCACCTTGATGCCTTTTGTGAATAGATTGTATTGCTATAGAAAATAATGAGTGAAGCGATAAATTGTCTTTTTTACTAGGGCGAAAATGATTTATTACTGCTCAGCTTAGCAAACTGTTGGGAAGTAATTGCATGCAAATTGTTGTTTAATCATTTATTCATGCCATTGCATTGCCCTACAGGCTTCCTTAGAAGTCCGACAAGCTGGTAAACGTACTTTGAGCCAATTATCTACCACAATGGGTGCTCAAAGTCATTGTTTGACACTGCTACATTTTAATGATGTTTACAACGTGGAGTCAAGACAGCAAGAACCTGTGGGAGGGGCAGCTCGATTCTGCACTGCCATAAAGTCGTTCTCTCATTTGAATCCCATTGTTTTATTTAGTGGAGACTGTTTTTCCCCCAGCATGTGTAAGTAAACTTTTCCTCCCACTAATTAAGCATATGATGTGTAATCTGTTCTACCTGATTGTCTTTTGCAATTTATTTCAGTGAGTACTTACACCAAAGGAGAGCAAATGATTGATGTTTTAAATGAATGTGGCATTGAATGTGCAGTTTTTGGAAACCATGAATTTGGTAAGCTTTAGGAAAAAAAAAATTCTTGTACTATCTTCATACACATATGTAATCTTATTTTCTCTGCAAAATCATAGACTTTGGGCTAGATGTCCTCTCTCAGTGGGTTGCCAGAACACACTTTCCCTGGCTGATGTCAAATGTCATTGACAATGAAACTGGCAGACCGTTGGGAGATGGAAAAATAACTCACGTGATTGAGTGGAATAACAAACGAATTGGTTTGGTGTGTACCATCTTGGCCAACATTTTCTGTAGACAAAATTTTTCTTTAATCTTTTACTCTATACCAGAATTTTCTTGTTATTTTGCAGGTGGGCTTGGTAGAACACGAATGGCTTGATACCATTGCTACTATTAATATTGAGGAAATTACGTTTATTGATTTTATTGAGGCTGGAAGGCAACTTGCTTCCCAGCTTAAGCATCATGAGGTGAGTGTTACAAGGATTTTCCAAAATCTCATTTTCACCTCTTGTTTTCTTCATTGTCTCATTTGTATGTTTCTGTTCAGAAATGCGACTATGTCATAGCTTTGACTCATATGCGCACACCAAATGATAGAAAGCTGGCTGAGAATGTTGAAGAAATTGACCTTATTTTAGGAGGTCATGATCACGTTTATGAAATATTCCAGGTAGAGATCATCACTTTTTGTCACCTGTTTTGAAACAAATAGTTTTACAGCATCATGCCATTGTATAGTATTTCTTAATTAAAACAAATTTACAACTTTCATTCGCTATTTTTTCTCTGAAAGGTAAATGGAAGATATGTTATTAAAAGTGGAACAGATTTTCGTCAGTTTTCCAAGATTACTTTAAATTTTGAAGCTACTGGGGTAGTGTTAACCACAGAAGAAATAAATGTCACATCTGCATTTGCAGAAGATGAAGTGGTTAAGGAAGGATTGGAGAAATATATAAGTGAGAATTGTCAAATAATTACATTTCAATACAATATATTGTTGAATGACGTAAGTTTATAAATTATTGTTACAGGCCAAATTGAGGGAAAGATGGAAGAGGTTTTGGGAAGTTTCTCTGTTGAACTGGATGGACGCTTTTCTAGTGTTCGGACTCAAGAAACCAACCTGGGTAATTGGGTCTGTGATGTTGTTCTTGCAGCAACTGGAGCAGATCTAGTAATGATAAATTCTGGAACATTGCGTTCAGACACCGTTCACCCTCCTGGGGCGTTTACCCTTGGCACCCTGACTAGTATTGTGCCTATGAGAGATCCTCTTGTAATCTTGGAGGTAACAGGTATGCCAAAGACATAGTTGTAACCTTTTATTAGCTCTTAAAATAAATTTCTTTGTAATGCTTTTTCTCATTTGTCATTTCTTACAGGACAGGTTGTTCTGGCGGCCCTAGAAAATTCAGTGTCAGCTTACCCTAAACTGGAAGGGCGGTTTCCTCAAGTGGCTGGAGTATGCTTTGCATTTGATCCCTCTAAACCACCAGGAAGCCGGGTAAATTAAAATTCTCAAAAAAATTTGGAATGCTGTGGTTGGGTTTTGCTCTTTAACTTTAACACTGCTGACAATTATTTCATCCCATCAGGTTGATCCAGAATTGGTTAGAATTGGAGATGAGTACTTACAACTCACACAAACATACCATCTGGCAACTAAAATGTATTTGCATGGCGGCAGCGATGGTTATACCATGTTAAAAGACGTTAAAGTTGTTGTGAGTGTTTTTTTTTTGTTTTTTTTGTATTAAAAGTGTTATTGTGTCTGACAACATCACAAAATATAATAGTAATGTGTTGACAACATCACAAAATACAATAGTAATGTGTTGCACTTTATTTTGATCCAGATGGACGAGGAGGAATGCCCTGAATTAGGTTTGGCAATTCAAAATCATTTTCAAGCTATCAATATGCGAATGGGTAAAACTAAACGCCATTCCAAACATCGTCAGAGCCTGGTTACTCTTTCTCGAAGGTAAATTTAGTAGCCTTGCTCAGAACTATTTCCCTCACTTTATTTTTACAACTTGATGTGCCCTTTCAATAATTTCTTGTACATTACAATTTCAGGCATAGTTTGGTAAAAACGTTGGATGGGGAATTGGATGGTCCTCCTCCTTTGAGACGTTCTAGTACTGTTGGAGAGCATTCACATCCTCCTCATTCTCCGCACATGACACACTCCCACACAGGCCATGGTATGTCTCATGGACCATCTCATTCAGCCGGACATGGTGCTGCTCATGCCCATCCTGATAGAAGATCACCAAGAAGCCATCTGGTGCGAAGAGCTTCTTTAGAGGATCTGGAGCAAGAGAGCTGTGAACTCAGTCCCAAAATTGAAGGGAGAATCGTTGTCTTAACTGAGGAGGTAGGCACCTTCATTTGGCATTTTGATAACATTGACACCTGCCACTCAAATTACTAATGCTTTTAAATTTCCAATAGAAACGAAAAGAGATGTTATTGGAACGTCAACGGGTTGAAGCTGATTCTGTCATTGAGGAAGTGGATGATGAATCTTCACCTCAGGGTAGTATTGATCGGAGTTGAAGAAATTTCTATCTAACCAACTATTGTGGGGAATTTCTGAGTAATGGAAGATTGTTTTTATCTTTATTAGTTACCATCATTATTCCTTTGCATGAACCGATCTTATTTTTAGGCAACATCCCTGTTGCATTAGGTTTTAACTTTGCATGCAAATTTGACAATTTTCAGATTTTAATTCGTTACTTTCAAATAAATTTAACTCCCCCCGAGACATAAAAGAGTTGCAAGGGAAAATTAACATTGCTATATCTTAAAAACAAACAAACTTGCTTCTGATGATTTCTTTGAAGGTACATTATGATATTATAAACAGTTCTCAATCTATTATACCAAAGTACATTGAAGGATTTTTTGTTTGGAGGTACTTTTTTTGCCTCATAATTGCCGTCATATTGACACTCAATATGTCATTAAGTATGAATTGGTTAAAGTGCTAATTTATTTGGGATTTGCTGTTATTTGTGTTGAGGATACTCGTCTTTCAAGTATTACAAACGGTGGGATCTCAAAAAATTGCACCGTAAATAATGTGGGGGTTCGGTTTGGTCGTTACATTTTCTTGTATAGGCACTCGCCCAGTGAGAAATTTTTTCCGACGACATCGTTTCGACATTTTTTTACGTCGTTTCGACTTAAAAGTGGTCCTGAAATCGACGGCTTTTCGACAGTTGATGTCGTTTCCATGCCGTTTCGACGTTTCACTGTCGAAAAGCCGTCGTTTTCATGACCACTTTTAAGTCGTAATGACATGAAAAACGATGTCGAAACGATGTCGTCGGATAAATTTCTCACTGGGTCAACAGATACTGGAAAACAAGAGAGAAAAGTTTTATTACGCATCAAGAACTTTAGAAACTATCCATTGCACAGAATCTCACTTACAGATGCTTATAAGCTACTGTGGTCAATTACTTATAGCACTTTTACTTCTTTGTTTTTTCAAAGAATATTTGCTACCCCTTAATTATTAAGATACAAAATAACAATATACTTAGGCAGTAATTCTTTCAAATCTTTTGATATCTTTTCTCTTGTGAAACTTTATCGCACATAGTGATTTACCTATCTTTTTTCATACTGTGATTCACTATTTTGATTTTAATGTTCACAAGAAGGCTTATCTCCTTGAAGACTTGCATATTTTTATGCTTATACTTGGTAGGTGTACACCCCTGTACCAATTTTGTTTTGCAAGGATAGGTTGGAACCAAACCCAGTACAAAATCCTGTCATTTTATTAACTGATACGTCCCACTTATGGAGGTATATCCTAGAAAGAAGCTAAGTCATCCCTTAATCTGAATCTCGCCAATATTTCTAAATTTTGGGTTCCCATAGATTTTAGACAAAGCATGCTCATTGGAACAAATTCTTAATCACAATCTGATGTATGATGAGCAGTAATGATTGGAATACCTTTTAAAATGATGTACATAGTTTTACATCAAGCACACACACGGTATAACAAATATTTTTTTTAAAAATAAACAACCAATAGCTTATTTTCTGTCCAGAAGGTGCCTTTTGATACAGATAAACTTATGTTTTTATGTAATTCTGCATCAATTTAGGTATTTTATTTTGTAAAATGAAATATTATGGCCTTGTTAAATGTGCTCAGTATTTGTACATTGTCTGAGATGAGATGAGGCCTACACAATTCTAGTTGTTTTTTACACGTCTATAATGTTTCAGACGTACAAATGTCTATGTTATAAGCTACCTTCCAAGCCAAGAGAAGTTATGAATTTGCTATTTTTATTGTTAGCTTCTTTAAGGCTATGTGATACTTGTAGTCATCTGCTTTTTGATTTAAAGCACATTTAATGGTTGTGTTTGAATAGTACAAATATGAATGTATTAAGTTTCTTTTATTCCAATGAAACGCAACATGTCAGTATCATTTTTGATATAAAATGTTTCCTTTTTCTCCCAAAGTCCTCTCTGAATCATTTTTGTTCAACACTGCATTAAAAGTGAGGGGAAGGGGGTGAAATGTAATAATTCGTTGATGGGAAATTTTGTAATGTATTTTGAAAAAAGATTGATATTTCATAATTTTGGAACACAATTAGAACAAAATTTATATGACTTTGACTTGTGTCATCAATTGAGAGCTTACAATGCATGAATAGATTATAAATGTACAATATAAATAGGTGTATTATAAAATCCTTCCTTTCTTTCTTTGGCTATCAATAATAACCCAGGGCAGTGCCTGGTGAATCATTGATTTGTAGTAAGCAAATAGTTTATAGCTAACTCTCAAGATGAAAACAATTACAGATACAGAGAGTATGGCTAAAACATACCAATAGATTCTGCTAGGACAACATACATTTGTAGAGTAATAACTCCAAAAAGTACTGTGGCAAGTGCTTTCATAGCTAAGGCAGACCAGGCACTGAAAGCCATCACTTCTAGAACATTTTCCATAACTAGGGGCTTGTAGGTCATAGCCAAAAGAAGCATTGTAACTATGGGGACAAGGGATTTCTTTAAGTCATGTCTGGTCCACATCCAGACCAGAGCTGCTGTAGTTACATGCTGCACCTAAAAAGGTCATTCAATATTTAGTGGACTATTTCATCAATATCATAAAATTTAAAATTCTTCACTTACCAAATTGATGTTGGATTCTAGACATTTTTGAGTGTACTTCCAATGAAATTCAGCACCTCTTGCACCAACCCATAGCAAAAGACCTCTGGTAAGAAGCAACTCGGCTCCGCCCCACCCTACACCTGCAGTGACAATTTTAGCATGACCCTTCCCAGGAATACCAGAAAGAACTAGATACATTCCTGCTAGGTCCAAGAGATCGACAGTTGCTTTAAGAAATTCCTGTAGGGCAAATCATTAACATGTTAGATGAACACTAGATACTATTTATGTGAGCAAATAGATATTACCTTATCCAAAATAAATCAAAATTGCTTACGGTAACATAATCGAGACCCACTATTCCCGGTGCATCGCTCGTGGGGAAAAATGTAGCTAGGATTAACATTTTGGCCAATTGAGTGAATACATAAATGCATCCTGCTTGAAAACATTTCCAGAATGCACCATATTCTCCCCTAGAATTAATATAAAAAATACATGTAAAATGAACAATAAAGCGCTAAACATACAATAACCTTGCTGAATAATTTACTAAGCAAATTGCTTTACTTTCTGTCAATACTAAATTTAAATTAAACTACTTGCAAACGGTGGTTGTAAGGTTAAGGTACCCACTCCCGGTGACTACTGCGACTACTTACAATCCAGAGAACTTATAAGTTAAATAGTATGGCACATAAACAAGTGCAACACAGTTTCCAAAATGATACAGGGTCATTTTTTATTTAAAATTTTAAACGTTTGCAATAAATTGAAAATCATGAGCTTCTGTGTGCATGAATTATCGTCTGCGGTCTTCCCCCACCACACCACACCACTCACTCGGCCCTCACTGGTACCGACATGAGATCAAGAAAAGAGGAAGTGATAAAGCAGGTATAGGTGCTCTTTCACTGATATGAAACTTAACAAAAGAATAAGAAAAGCATATCAGTACATTGATAAGACCAAAAACTTCATGTGTTTTCAATCATGTAGGTCTTTTTGAGTGGCCAGTGGACAAGGAGTGTTGGTCATGTTGAGTGCCACGAGTAAAGTGGAAAAGGCGGCTATTTCAATTTTTACGCGGACCTCTCAATTAGCACGTATCATATTGGTTATTTTTCTTCCACTCCCTCAAGTAGATGGGAGGGAAATGAGGAAATGTCATTAAAAGAATGTCTTGTTTTATTTAAAAAGCTGATTTCCAAAGCGTTACATTTATTTATGTACAAACTTACAAATATGTATATGATAGTGTGCAGAATATCACTTTAACCCATCAAGTTGTGCTTGAATTTTTTCTAAATTTTGATAGAAAGTCTGCAGCTCTGGCTTTCGCATTTCTAGTTTCACTTTTTGGCTGTCACCAGCATCGTTTGATTTTAAGAGTAACTCTAGGATGGCCACAGGGTCTTTTGTTCTTGACATTTTGTTTGATGATGTCTCCACATTCAACAACCAGGTGACATCTGCAAACTAACAAAAATCACCGTTACAGTTTAACTATAACCACAAAAATCATAAAAAGTCAAAAAAAAAGAAAAGATTTATTTTTAATTGCAACTCTGTATATTGCCGCTTTACCTGATACGGCAGTACTGATCTTTTTCTAAGGCTCTCTACAATCAAATTAGCATTCAGGCTCCATACAGTTACTATGACTGCTGCTCTCTCTTGTTCTAATTTTAGAGTATCAACAAGTTTGCTTTTCAGTACTTCTGGCTTGATAATATGATATGCAGCCTGCAACGGATCATTTTTTGTCAAAGGTAAGGGTAAGCTAAAGGAATACATTGAGTCAATACAAGTGAGTGAAAATACCTCTCACAAAGTATTGCGCATTATACCTGCTGTAAGATGAGGCTTGATGTGTCAACAACCAGGAGCACATCTTTCAATTCAAGTCCAAGCGATTTCTCTAACTTTGCCTCCTCCTCTTCTGTAAAAGGTGTCGCTTTCCCAGAAGTGTCTCCTTGCATGAAAGTCGCAATTCTATTCAAAAGAAGACGAAGCTTCGCTGGCTCTATAGCGTTGATCAAAGTCAATCCATCCTGAAATCTATTGAATGAATGTTTTATATGTAATCATAACCCTACACGAACTATTTCATTGTCAATGGTAGTAAATGAAAAGTATTAGCACCTTGGAGTTATTTGAATCCAGCTCGATGACATTGCGATGAAATATTCAAAGGGGACAAGTGGAATAAACCAAAACTTTCAGGCAGTAAACCCAAAACTTATTGATGTTTACGTTTTGTTCAGACGTTCTGACAGGAACAGCTGACGGCTGACAGCAGCAGACAACATAGTCACCGCCTTGCATGTAATTTGTTTCTTTCTTCCCTTTGCTTTGTTCTTTCTCTTTCCTTCTCGATTTCGTTTTACTCACGTTGCGTCGTCGTTAACTTGTAAACATTAAGATATTCTTTCGTAACGTGAACTTTATTGCCTGTTATTATTGATAAAACTTGATACGCGTTTTATACTTGCAAGACCCCACCAAGTATAATTTTTTCATTTGAGATAACCGAGCAAGGTTGTTACGAGAGATATTGTTCGTGTAGAAGCATTATAACCTCTTATACATGTGTTCTTAGTATTGCAAATCCTTGTTGGTATATCTTACTTAGGCCATTCAAAATGACAAGGTTTGCTCGAGCTAAAGGTTCCAAATCATCAAATGAGAGAGTAGCAGAGGAAGCCACAAATTGGAGTGAATTTAAACGTCAAATTGAAGAGAAGAAGCTTGATTCAAGCAAAAGTAATGTCGAATCCGTAGCTCAGAGTGCTTTGAAGCGCATTAAACAAGGCAAGCAGGGAGGTACTGAAACAGCCTGGGCAGATTTTGGACTCCCGCGAATAACTGGAAATTTTCAAGAAAAGGTTGTGAAGAAAAGGAAGACCGAGGATGTTCAAGAGCCAGCAGTAAAGAAAAAGAAGAACAGTAACAATTCAAGGAGTGACGAAGAACATGTCCCAACATTGAAGAAAAAGAAGAAGTTCGATCATGATGATGATCAGGGTAACGTTCAAACATTAAAGAAGAAAAAAGATAAGCAACCCCCTATTGCTAGTGAAATGTGTCCTAAAGAGACAGATTTGAATGATGATCTGTCATCACCGACAAAGGAACTTAAAAAAAAGAAGAAGAAAAATAAGGAGAAGGGGCTGGAAGAAGATGTGAAACCAAATACACCTCAATCTGAGCATGACAATAGAGGCCCAGCCAATGACAAAGGTGGTCAGTTCAAAAGAAGGAAACCATATGTTGAGTCTTCTACTCTCCACATTAATGGTGTAACAATTAATATCTCTAAATTTGATGGCTTTGATGTTAAGACTGAAGATGCTACTCGCTTAAAAGAACTTCGGTCAAAAATGCTGAAAGAAGGAATACCTCGCACTGAAGTAGATAAAGCTATGAAACTTGAACGGAGGAAGGCTGAGAAAGCTCTTGCCCGAGAGAAAAAGAAGGCAAGTTAACTCTACTGATTTTCTGTCTCTAATCATTTTAAGTTATAAATGTGTTCTGTCATTTAGTTTTTTTTTATGCATTCCAGGTATGTTTCAACTGCAGAAGAGCTGGTCACCTGCTCTCTGAATGTCCTGAAGTAGGTTCATTTGGGTCAAAGAGCTTTGATAGCAGTGCTGTCAATATATGTTATAAATGTGGGTCTACTGAGCACACACACTTTCAGTGCCAAGTGAAGAAGAAGAAGGAATACAGTTTTGCTACCTGCTTTATCTGTAAAGAACAGGGACATATATCAAGTCAATGCCCTGACAACCCAAGAGGACTTTATCCGCAGGTAGTTCATATTCTCATTGATCTTCTGTTTCTGAACAATGACTTGAATTTATTGCACTAACAAATAATTTTACTTTTGTCCCAGGGAGGGTCATGCAAAATTTGTGGAGAGGTGACACATTTGAAGAAAGACTGTCCTCAGCTATCTCAAGAAAAAGCTGACAACACTGTCACACTGGACACATTTGCCTCTAATAGCAAAGTAGAGAGTTTGGGAGATGATGTAGTAGCCCCTAAACAAGAACAAACAACTGTTGTAAAGCAAAGAAAAATCATAAAATTTTAGTAAAGACAGAACTGTAATTACACGAAAATCAATTTGTTAGTAAGTAATAAATATTCCATTCAA